>NW_022111310.1:22503063-22558701 GCF_000313985.2 Echinops telfairi
AGAATCCAGCCTAAAAACCCCACTTTAAGAATGTGGAAAATTAGACTTGGTAAGTACCTAGTTTCAGAATGATGCTATAACAGAAATATCATAAGTGGGTAGCTTTGAAGAACACACACATTTATTTTCTCACAGATCAGGTGCCTAGAAGCCCAGTTTCAGATCTAGGGAGAGGTGGTCTCTTTCTGTCAACTCAGAGACAATCGGAGGTCCTCACATGTCAGCCATCTTTTTCCTATTTGTTCTTTTGTATCTCTGAGCTACTCTTCTTTATCAGTTAGAAGTGAATAGATTTAGTGAACCCTAGTGCACAACACTAACTGGTCTTGCACCATCTTGACAAGTGTTATGTTTGAGACCATTGTTGTAGCTGCTACGTCAATTCATCTTGCTAGCGATCTTCCTCTTCTTCATTGACCCATGCATGGTGTATTTCTCCAGGGACTGGTCCTTCTTGATGGCATAGCTAATGTACCTGAGAAGCCTTTCCATCCTTGTTCCCTAATGAGCATTCTGGCTGTACTTCTTACAGGACAATTTGTTTGGTCTTCTTGCAGTCCAGGGCATATTTGCTATTCTTCATCAACACCATAATTCAAACACATTGATCCTTCTTCATGTTTCCTTATTCACTCTCTTTAATGATTGCATTATTTTTAATTGATAATGAAATAGAAGGTAATGAATGAGGTCAGTATTTGAGCCAAGATAATGCCACTTAAGTGAATGTAAACATTTTTCTCCATCCCTTGCAACCAGTTATTTATTCCTTTTACACCTTGACCTAAATACACAATTTGGTTATCCATTATGCCAGCTTTCCATCTAGAATGGTGCTAAAGTAAGAGAGAAGATGATGGTGGTACAGCATTATTTAAGGTTTTCCCTAATCAAAGTAAAAAGACTCAATGGTGAGATTAAGTATATGATGTCAGAGATCAATGGACCAATAATGTGACAATTTCACTACCTGCATTTGCTATGGTGATTTTCACTATCTGCATTTTCTGTGGCAAACCATGCATACAAAGGAGTGCCCAAAGTGACAACTATCTCCTCACGAATATTATGGCTTTGCAGGGGAAAAAACAACAACACTGGTTTAAAGGTTGTAATACTTCAGAAGATCTCGCTATGATAGGCTGGATCCCATAGAGGTCCACTTAATTTAATCTTAGGGCTTGTGGACAAGTTTCCAGGGAAATTGAATCTATATTGATGTCTGAAAGATAGGTATGAGATAAACTAGTTGAAAAGAATGGTAGATATTAAGGCAAGAGTTCAAGCAAAGGGGACACTATAAATAATGTCTTAATCTCTTCATGCTCACTTAGATGGTCCACAAAATGAAGTCTGCAATGGAAAAGCCTAATGTCCCTAAAGCAACGTACTCTGGAAAATTCTAGGTGCTCTATAAATAGCACTGTCCCTTTCTTGAGATAATGACTACTAAACAGGTCCTTGCGGGCTGGGTTGTTTTGTGATAACCAGCAGTAGAATGGGACGAGGCTTATTCTAGTTAGCTGCTGCTGCACAGCGATCTACCCCAAGCTCTGTAGCCTCCACATCACCATTTCCTTTAGCGCAGCGTTTCTGTGGGTCAAGAGTTCAGTAAAATGCTCATACAAATTAATAAGTTAGCTTAAGAGCTGGCTCAAATAAATTATGGGAGTATCATGGAGAAAGACAACAACTTTTAAGTTCCTGTCTAAGCTCTACTGTACTTTCAACTTTACTATCCTTTTAACTCAGTCAAATGCCAAAATCTATAACCCTGTGCAAGTATTTGTAAACTTTCATTGGGAATATGAACACTAACAACTTCTGTGTGGTCATTTCAGTATTGAATATGTAAAGAGCCATTTCACACATTGTCTGGCAGAGTGCAATAAATGTTAGTAACTATTATTAGAAATACCAATAATCATTCAGTGAGAGTAGCTGATGTCTGACCTGTGAAGTCTAGACTCTCATTGGGAAAACATAGACCGGTGAGACTTTAGAATCACCTGGAGGCTTCATTGATCATATGGATCGATCTGAGCAGGGGAAACTCAGGCCTGGGTTCAGCTGTAACTGTAGACCAGGTGCAGGCATCACCATATGGCTTAGACGTTTCAGAACCAGGGACGTCATACCAAGAGGTGAAATTCCAGCAAGGAGCCTATGAGATAGATACTGCTTTTGTGGCCATCTTTGGAGATGATCATTTGCAAGTCCTTCCCTGAAAGAAAGTTTGTTTTTCTAGAAAAGGCACATGATCTGAATAGTTTTACTCTTTATCTTCTAATATAATAATATAAGCATAGGACCATATTAGCTAGAATTTTCTTGGGAACACAATTTGTGTCTTAGTCTTTATTGTACTTGTAGTGTCTTTTATAGTGACTGGCTCATAATAAGTGTTCTACAGACATTTGCTTAATAAACAACCAAATTCTTTTTTTTTGGTTTGGCAAGAATGCCAAGCTATGAATACATAAGAAAAAGACTTAACATATTATCACACCTAGGAATTCTACAGCTTGTAGATGCAATTTTACTTAACAAAAAAAAAAGAGAGTCATTAATAGTGGCATTTCAAATGCTATGGCAGAAAGATAGGAAAGGCAAAATATATATAAATAAAATCGTTTTAAAATAATCACCCAACCACAAATACTGTCATTTTCACTAGGAAGGATTCCACTGGCACAGGAAACCAATACATTTTCCATGTAATAAATTAGATATTTCTGTTCTTTTGGTTTCTGTTGTTGCTTTGTCTTGGGAGACAAATTACATAATTAAGAATGCAGAGCCAACATTAGAAACTTCTTTGTTAATAACACATTTGTGACCTTGAACTTATGATATGCCTTTTATATTAGTTTTCTAAACACAGCCAAAAAAAAGGGAAAAAAACAACAACAAAAAAAAACACCTCTTGCCGTTGATGATACCAAGAGAACTACAGATATAATATATAGTGCGAATAATCACCTAAGCCCTGAGCCTAAATCCTCCCCTGACTATAAGACAGATCTCCCTGGAAGAAGCAAGATGCATTTACTCTGTGAGACAATAAAAATATATATAGTAATTTGTGCCTTTGGTGCACAGCAGCTGGGAAAATTTGGTGCCAATGAACTTTTTTTTCGTTGCTAATAGCATTTGGCTTTCTCCTCAAATGAAATTTAAAATGAAACAGTTTGGCAATCTATATTAGCACCATCTAGCAATAATCCCATGTTGGTTCCACTGCAGTTTGATAATTCACAGACTCATTGAACAAAAAGGGACTTGGCAAGTTTATCTAATCCAATGGTTCTCAACCCTGGCTGGTTGTCAACATTTAATGGGAACTTTTAAAATATAGATTCCTGGCCACCAAGCCATACTGAGCAGTAGCTGAGAATCTGTTCTGTGAGACCCGATTTTATTTTTCTTTTCTTCACAAAGTTCCTCAAGCAATTCTCAAAGTAAATTTGAGACTTAATGCTTTAATGTATATCTAATCTTCAAACAAAATCCTAAGAGTTGCTGTGTTTCCTTGTTTGTATTTTCATTTATTCATTCCTTGATTTATTTTAATGAAGAATATCATACAATATATTTTCTGATGGTTATTTCCAGACTTCTCAAAATAAAGTGACCAGAATATGCTGTGTTCAATTTTGGAGGCAAGAAGATGTTCTTCACAGCATGGATGCTCCCAGGAGATTCCCATCAGCAAAATTTCCTCTTCAGCAAATTCCTTAGTCAGGTCACTTCTAGACTCGGTTTGATTTAGTTCTAAATTTTGTAATTCTTATATGTTTTCTTATTAAAGCAAAACTTGTGTAAATATTTGCTAATGTCCATCTCTCTTACAATCATGTCCTTTTTAGAAGTCAGACATTATAGGAAAAAAAAATCAGACTATCCCATGTCCATGTTTAAAATTTCTTCAATGATTATCAGCTGAAGAAAAAAACTAAATTTCTTATCATGTCCTGCTCTCTTGTGTAATTTTTCTCCTGTCCTTTCTGATAGCCTCATATTCTGTTCTCCTTCTTATTTTATGACCACAAATCTATGTAAACAGTCTCTTACCTCTGGATTTAAGCTCTTCTCTTTTCTCTTTCTTAAATATTTTTCTGATAGAATCTTTAACTCAGTATTCAGTCTTATCTTAGTAATCTCTCCCTTATGGAGAACTTCTGTAGCTCGCTTATTGCATGTCTTCCTCAACATGTTATGTGTCTGCAGCTTGTTACTCAATTTATTTCTATTTCAGTACTTTTTGGACAGCTACTTGACCAACTTACTGAAAGAGATCCATATTTGTTCCCATTCCAAAGAAAGGTGACCCAACAGAATGTAGAAATTATAAATCAATACCATTGATATCATATGTAAATAAACTTTTACTAAAGATCATCCAAAGATGGCATGGAGCTGCTAGAGGTTCATGCTGGACTGAGAAGACAATATGGAACAAGGGCTCTCATTCTTGATGTCCCCGGGATCTTGGCTGAAAGTATGAAATACCAGAAAGAAGTTTACTCCTGTTTGATTGACTATGCAAAGTCATTCAAGTGTGGGTATCCTTGAGAATGGGAATTCTAGACATCCAGATTGCAGCACCAGGATTAGGGTAGGCTTATTAATAACCTTTGATATACAGATGACACAACTTTGTTTGATGAAAATGAGAAGGATTTGAAACACTTGATAATAAAGGTCAAGGACTGCAGCCATCAATATGGATTACAACCAATGTAAAGAATACCAAATTTCTCACAAATGGATCAACAAGTAACATCATCATAAATGAAAAAAAAAGATTGATGTTGTAAAGGCTTTTATCTTGCTTTGATCTACAATCAGTGATAATGTAAGCAGCAGTCAAAAGATGAAAAGATGCATTGCATTGGGTAAATATGCTGCACAAATGTTGAAAAACAAGGCTATCATTTTGAGGATGAAGTAGGGCCTGACACAAGCATTGGTATTTTCAGTTGTCTCATATAACTCTGATAGTTGGACATTGAGTAAGAAAGATTGAAGAAAAAAATTATACATTTGAATTATGGTGTTGGCCAAGAATATTGGGAGTACCATGGACTGCCAAAAGATCAAAGAAACTTGTCTTGGAAGATGTGCAGCCAGAATGTTCCTTGGAGGCAGGAGTGGGTCACATTTTGTCTCACATACTTCGGACATATTCTCAGGAAAGGCAATCCCCAAAGAAAGGTATCGTGCTTGGTGAAGTGGAGGGACAGCAAAAAAAGAGGAAGGCTCATGATAATTAGATTGACACTGTGGCTGGATCGATGCGCTCAAATGGAAGAAGAATTATGAGTATGTTTCAGGACTAAGTGATGTTTTGTTCTGTTGTTCATGGGGTTGCTGTGAGTCAGAACCAACTCCAGGGCATCTAACAAGAACAAGTGTTGCAAGGTATTATACTCTTGCTTATTCGTAGATTATGACCTGTTACTCCCATAGAACATGTGCTTCCTGAGCATAGATACTTTGTCAAATGCCAGTTTTCAATAACATAAAAACTACACATGTGGATCTCACCAGGCAGAGGGCAACAGAAGCAAACAACTTAAGCAATGGGAAGATATGTTGGAGAAGCTCAATATCAGCAGCCAAAATGAGGTCAGGGACTGATTATGGAACAGATGATCAATTGCTAATATGAAAGATCAGATTAAAGCTGAAGAAAATTATAACTAGTCTATGAGAATCAAAATACCACCTAGTTGTTGAGAACGTCTCAAGAACAAATTTGATGTGTCGAGAACAAATGACAGAAGACCTGATCAGCTGTGCCATGACATCAAGAACATCATACATGAAGAAAGAAAAAATGGCATTTAAAAGGAAAAAAAAGAAAGAAAGAACTCAAATCAGATGTCAGAAGATACTTGGAAATTTGTTATTGAATGTAGAGTGGTTAAAGCAAATTCATGAAATGATAAAGTGAAAGAACTGAAAAGAGTGTTTCAAAGGGCCCCTCCAGAAGATAAAGCAAACTAGTATAATGAAGTAGGAAAAGACTGGATTTAGAAAGCCAAGAAAGAACATGCTTAGTATATCACCAGCTGCAAGAACTAATGAAAAATCTCGAGTTGTGACATTTGAAGATTCTTTGGGCAAAATGTTGACTGATGCAAGAAGCATCAAAAGAAGATGGACAAAATAAAGAGTCACTATACCAAAAATAACTTGTCAACATTCAAAATATAATATATGATTAAGGATGGTTAATACTAATGGAAAATTCCCAAGCTGCACTGAAAGCATTAGGATAAACATGGCTTTGGGAATTGACAGAATACCAACTGACATGTTTCTACAAGTTGAGGTAGCACTGGAAGAACTTATCTATGCTAAGAAAATTGGAAGAGATTCACCTGGAGATCCATTCAAAAGAAAGGGGCCTAAGAGAACTCAAAATTTATCAAACTACCTCATTCAGAGCATATGCAAACAAATGGTTACAGAAGTCCAATGAGCGGGAGCTGCCACAAATTCAAGCTGTGTTCAGAAGAAGGTGTGGCATAAAGGATACCATTACTGACATCAGACAGACCTTGAATGAAATAGAGAATACCTGAAATATGCTTACTTCTGTTTCCTTGACTACATAAAGGTATTTGAATGTGTGGAGCATAACAAACTACGGATAATGTTGAGAAGAATGGGCCTTCCAGAACACGTCATTGTGCTCAGGCAGAATCTGTACCAAATCTGGACCAAAAAAAGCAGTACATATGCCAATAATTGAATACTATCTGGCTTAAAATTAGGAAAGCTATGTGCAGCAGTTGTCTCCTTTGACCACACTTATTCAGACTGTACTATGCAAATTATCTGAGTAGCTGGGCTCTATAAAGAAGAGCTTGCCATCAGGTTTGGAGGAAGACAGTCTTCAAATGCTGTAACACTGTTTACTGACAGCAAGGAGGAATTGAAGCAACTTCATGAAGTTCAAAATTGCAGCCTTCAGTATGTGTTACAACTCAATGGAAAGAAAATGAAAAACCTCACAACTGGACAAATAGCATAGTGATTGATGAGAAAAAGATTAAGCATTTCATTGTGCTTATATCCCCAATCCATGCTGATGGAAGCAACAGTCAAGAAATCAAACAATATGTTGTACTGGGGAAACCATCTCTACAATTTTTTTTTAAAGAGCAAGGAAGACACTTTGAGGATTAAGATGCTCCTAATCCAAGCCTTGGTAATTTCAATTGCCTCGTATGCATGTGAAATTGGACGATGAATAAGAAAGGACTAAGTGGAATTGATGCATTTGAATTATGGTGCTAGTGAAGAATATTGAAATACCATTGCCTACCAGAAAAACAAGCAAATATATTTGGAAGACATAAAAGCAGAATGCTCCTTAGAATTAAGGATGGCTTATGGCACATTGTTTTATGAGCTGTGGACATATCATAAATAGAAACTAGTTTCTGCACCTGGAAATCATGCAGGGTAAAGTAGAAAGGCAGCAAAAAAGAGGAAGACCCTCAACAAGACGGATCAACACAGTGGCTGCAATAATGAGCTCCCATTTAACATGTGTGAGGATGGTACAGGACTGGGCAGTGTTTCTTTCTGTTGTGTGTTCCATCACTATCCATCAGAACCCACTCTTGAACACTTAATAACAACAACTAACCACACCCTTGACCTTGACCATCAAGGTCATCACAGCAATTGGACTAGCAACCTAATAGAGATGTATTATCATTTCATTGGATTTTTTTTTTACACAATAAACATTCTTAAAAGAGTCTTCTAGCTTTTTCATACTGACATTTATATAACATTAAACTTGGAACATGACATTGTGGAACACCAGCGAGTCTTAAGTCCTGGCTTGGAGTAATTATTTCATTCTTTGTGTGATCTTAAAATACAATGCCACATATCTGAACTAAAGCTAATAGCCATTCATTTTAAAACCACTTATTTGAGACTGTAAATAATAAATTAATGTGTCAACTTGGCTATATCATGTTGCCTAGTTTAAATCAAATGCTAATCTAAAGTTTGCTATGAAGTATTTATGTGTTATTAAATCAGTAGACCCTAAGCAAGTTTTATGCTATAATTAGTCTCATCTAATCAGCTGAAGGCTTTCAAAACAAAGAAAGATATTTTTCTATTGTGTAGTCTGCCTCTAAACTACAAATAGATGTATTTCAAGCATGCTTCACTTTCTCTTCACCAACCCAATGTATTTGGTATCACAATAATGCAAGAATCTTCAACATGTTGTCTAATCTACATATTTTGGACTTGCAAACTGCCACCACCTCCACACAAAATTTCAGGACAATGCATTAAGATTTGTATCTGTCCCTCCCCCCTCCACACACACACACAACTGGATAACCACATGTAAAAGAATGAAGGTGGACACATCCTACATAAAAATATCTCAAGATGGACCAAGAACCTAAATGTAAGAGCTAAAAGCATAAAACTCCTTGAAGAAAATAAAGGAGTATTGCTTCAGGATCAAATTTTCAGCAGTGGATTTTTAAGTACAAGGTCAAATCATTAGCAACAAAAGACAAAACAGATAAATTTTATTTCATCGAAATGGAAAATATTTGTTTGATTAAAAAAACCTTTAACAACAAAGTGAAGGATAATTATAGTTTGGGATAATGTGTTTTGAAACCATAAATCAGATTGTTTTAAGATCCAGAATATAAAGAATCATATCATCTATGATATCATTGTTACATCAGCCCTAGAAAAGTAAGTAAACATAAAGAATGTGAAATTTTATGCTGTGTTAGAGATACCAAAACAGATAATCCACATCTTCAGGGTCTTTTTGGTCTAATGACAAGAGACAGATGTTAAATGCTCATTCAGGAATATATCATCAATTGATTTTGATAACTGTTATGAGAGAATACTGGTTGATTTTATGAAAGACTTAGTATTGATTTACTCATTAAGAAGTTATAGCACAGTTTTGAAGTTGACATTGTCCAAAGACAATTCTCTACTCCCCTCAAATTATTGATTAGATAATATATTAAATTACCTATCACATTTCTCATTTTCCATGGAAATGCCGAGAAGTGGTAGATGTGCATCATAAATGTTATAATATTCCAAGTCTAGATTAATTCTGTCTTTGGAATTGTCTTAGAACCCTGATACTATTTACAAAACAACCTTGGAAATTACCCTAATGAATCTCTACTCAATTTGTCTTCTTTTGTAACAGCATCTATTTCTGAAGATTTCATACAAACTTATTTCCTTAGCATTACAATGGTCTTTACCACTATTAATGTTATTGTAATTATTATCTAACACATGCCTGAATTTCTAGTACCTTTTATTCCAATCTACATGATATTTGATTTCTGGGTTATATATCTGTGTTGATCAACATAGATAATTTTAATTGCTTGATCAATAACAGTTAAAGAAAGGTAAATAATTAAACATTGGAAAATTTACTACATTATACTTACACAAAAAACAAAAATCCTTGCAAGTAATCTAGAGTTAAAAGAGTTATTATTCACAAGTACATATTACAGAGAGAGGACTGATTTTATTAATATGCAATGAGCTTGAAAAAATCAATAAGAGAAAGATAAATGACTGAATAGAAAAATGGGCAAAGACAATGAACAGGCATTTCACAGAAGGACTCATACAAATAGCCAATAAACATAAAAAAAGCACAATCTCACTCATAATTGAAGAAATGCACATTTAAATTGTAATGAGATACCATTTGTCACCTGGTATAGATCAGAGTTTGAGAATAATGCTTAGTGGAAATGGTTGATTAAACCAGTTCTTGGATAAGCAATTGATCAGATTGCAAATTTGTTTTTTTTTAAAAGTTAAGAAAATAGGTCAATTTGGACCTATCAAAATTTAAAAAGTAGTTCTTCATAAACTAGTTCTACTTTTTAAAAATCATGCACCACAAAATACTATAATTCACTTATAAAAATATATTGCATCCTTGTGCTGGATAAATTTTTAATTAAAATCTGTAAACAGCATAAATGTCCATCAGCACAAGACAGGTTAATTAAAATTTCAACATTGATATGTATTGGGTTCTTGGACTCAGTGCACAATAAATAGCTACATTTCTCCATCTGAATTTCAGAAACCATTGAGAAGGAACAAAGCAAGGACTCACACAAGAGGAAACAAAAATGTTCCCTGTAAATCCTGTCTTACAGAGCATGACATATATCTGAAGGCAGATTTATTTCTAGGATACCCACAGTAGCCTCAAACCATCACAGCATTCCTACGGGCACAGCTCGCCCCACGTAGAGACTCAGCACTGCACACTCTTGAAAGAAGAAAGGAAGCAGTACACGCATGCCCACTCCATTCTCCCAAAGTGACCCCCAGATAAGTCACTTTGTCTCAACACTGGGGACTAAGCAGTGAGACAAGAGAGGAACCAGAAAGGACTTGGACTCCATCTCATTGTTAAGTACTACTGATTCAACTCCGACTCGTAGTACACCACATGAAACACTATCCCGTCCTGTACCGTCCTCATCATTGTTGCTGTTTAAACCCATGGTTTAAATATTGTCGTTGTGCCACTGTGTCAACCCATCTCCGTGAGGACCTTCTTTTCTCTGCCCTCTATCAAACATGTTGCCCTTTTCTAGGAACTGGTCTCTTCATCTAGAATGTAGGAAAAATAAAAACTTACCTGAAGCTTCTCATTTCTCATTAAAATGCAGATATGAACAGGAGTGTGACCAAAAATCACAATTTCACAAAATACAGTCATTATAAAAGACAAAATGCATCATTAGGTGTTCTCATTCATGCAAAAAGCAAATAAGAAAAGAAAACAAAAACATCTAAATTCACCTATCCATATAGGGGTAACCAAATCTTTCTGGAAAAATGAGTCAAAGTACCATTAATTGGCTCCAGCTGTATAATGGGACTGGATCCCAGATTTTGGAAAACTGTTTCTGTTCACTTCATTTCCCACATATTATTTAGATGTGTTTTTATTTTTTGCATGCTTTTAATAATGGTAACAATAATGAAAACAATATAAAGCACTGAATAGTGTCTGATTGTTACCATAGAACGATAAAAAACAAAGGAAATTTATTTCTTGAATTATTTTCTCAAAAAACTTCTAGCCCTGCTTCCAGCTATCACTTAGAAGTGAAGCTTGAATAGCACCTCCTTTATATTTATATTACCACAGCCATAGTGACCACTTAACAAAACACTTACCATCAACTCTGATTGCCCAAACCCTGTGGGTCTAGGAAGTCAAATGGCTATGTCACTGTTGGACAAGAAGGTTGATAGATTGTCTTTCAAGGATGCTACATCTGAATTTAATAACAATTCTAGATATGTGTGGCAAAGTGTAAGTTCTTAATATGAGTCTTCTATCCATGTCTCTTAGTTCCCACCCAATTATTGTGTGGGGCCATGCAAATAAGGTGCAGAGAATTCTAACTCATTGATTGATCAGTTTTGCCATTTCTTGACTGTAAAAATGAGGTATCTCAGAAGCAGCAACAGGGAGAATTCCAAATATCATCAGTGAAGAAGAAGCACTAGGCTTGAAGCAGAGCTCATTTGAAATCCCTTCCTGCAGTGGCAGAGGGAGCAGAGGCGGAGGCAAGAAGACCCCGAGACAGAGCAGAGGGGCAGAGCTGAGATTCTGAGACATGGTAGTCAGGCAGGCCTCCTGGTCCTTGGACAAAGGCAGAAAATAAGGGATCATGCATCTGAGAGACTGAGGACTAGAGAGAAAGAGTGGGCTACTGGCTGAGGAGATTTGTTTCTATGAACCAATGATTGTACATTTAATGTTTTCTGATCCTGGCTTATGGTAGCCTATTTAATTCCCTAATTAACTTCATAATTGTATGTGTTCTATGTGGTCACTGCAATGAATTATTGAATTCAGCAAAAAGCAGAGTGTTGTGGGGAGGAACCATTGGTCTCAGAATAGGGTAAAGAAGAATGAAGACGGAGGCAGGTCTGACCTCTGCTCTGTGGGACTCAGTCTTGGACTGGCGTGGAAATGGATATGGCTTATCCCTTGTGTAGCTGAAGAAGGCCAGATTTGACTGAACACTGGTTCTTCATCATGTCTTTAATCTGGCAATTCTAGTTTCAGGGGTTTAACCTAAAGCAAAAGAAAAAAAAATGGACATGAGTGAAGTCACCACTTCTAAAATGTTCATTGGAATATTATTTTTGGTTAGGATGACATTGTTAATTCAAGATATGCTCAGGTTTTTTAAACAAACAAACAAAACCAAAACAACCCAACAAAAGAAGCACCACAGAATGATAGAGAACACAATGGCCATCAAAGATGTTCACATAACATTGTTGTGTGGAAAACTGACACAGACGCTCAAAATACAATGTAAAATATTCATTTTTTGTGAATAAATAGTAAATGGTGTAAGAGAATATATGCTGAAATATTAATGATGCCTATGTCTATATGATAAGATAATGGCCCGGTTTTAAACTCCTTTTAATTTTCTACATAACTATATTTCTCTGCTGAACATGTATTACTGTTGTAAAAAAGGAATTGTAAACAACAACGAAAGAAATAAAGCAGAAGAATATCATGCATCTCAAGACTCGGCTAAAGCTTCTTGCAGTCAGGGAGCCTTCTATGCCTGTGTGTGATACTGATTTCTCCCTTTCCTCGGTCCTCCCTGAACATGTGTTTGAAAACTTACTCTCTGTGAGATGCCTGTGAGTCCGATTTGACTTGATGGCAGTAAGTTTTGTGCTAGGGAATAAACTTTTAAGTGGCAGGGATCATGCTGTATGCTACTCTGAAATTTACATATTTCCCAAGTGCAATGCAAGCAACAGGTGTTCAATATAATTGATTTCTGGTAAGAAATTGAATTGTCTGTATTTGGTTTGCTTTAAGAAAAGTATAATGAAAGTATTGATGGGAAGCCAAAAGACAAAAGCTAGGTTATGAGCTGAAGCAACACATTTAACAAAACCGAACAAAAATTGTTCAGTTTCTAAATGTGATTTCATCCCAGTGAATTTTTGTGGGGGTATTTAAGGATGGCCAAGCACACGTGCAAAAGGACACTCTACAGGGCTCCCCACACTTTTAACAGAGGTCGTTGCACGCCACAGTTCAAACCAGACGTCAATAAGGAAGTGCTCCCTACTCAGAAACTTCTGAGTGCCCTATCAATCCAGTCCTTGTACAAGTCTGGAGTTATTAATAAAAAGCCCAGTAATCTAGCACCTGCTCTCAATCTTGCTTTTTTGAGGGAATAAAAGCTGCAAGATGATCCTTGGCAGTTTTGTGCCTCTCTAGGACTTGTTAAATTTCTCTTTCCCTCTTCTCCTATCTTCTGAAATCTTAAGCGCTGATGCTTTATGTCCTGGCTTGTAAATGAAGCCTGTTATTATCATTGAGATGGTGTTTTTATGGCACAAATAATGAGCTCAAACAGGGAAAGTGGCGTTGGGTGGAATTACTGCCTGAGCTGAGATGGAAATAATCAATATGTCCTCACTTACAAATCTCATCTGCATGTCAACTCCATCCTGCTGGCTGTCTCCCTACAGATTCATTTTGCAAGAGGCCCTATAAAGCATGTGGGTGGCATTGATCTGTTTTATTCATAGCCAGAGATAGAAATGCATCATTTGAAATTAATAGGAGGGCTTATGTTTACAGCCCAATCCAGAATGAGTAGGCTGTAATGCAGACCACCAAGAGAGGTCATATCTAACCCAATAAGAAAGGGCCCTCCCAACCAAGAGATCAGGGATACATGTTTAAAACCACTTATGATGCTGGCTACCTATCTTGTCTCCCACCATGATCCAGGATTTTGCTATCAGAATGTTATGGTGATTTCCTAATCTAACCCAAAATGATGTGTCCAAAAATTTCCTCAAATTGTCGGACATTATTTTCTTTAATCCTTTGCAAAGTGAACAATAAAATCTGCAAACCTTCATCCAATTCACAATAAAGTTTTTTTAATAGCGCTAAGATATAATTTTAGAGAAATGAAAGAGAAAACTTTTAAATATCTATTTCTATTATGTTTCTAATAGTCAACTCTACCCTATGTTATTATGGTTAACCAGTGTTTGATTGAAAGTTTCCAAAGAGAAATGCATCATTTTATATTATGATCCCATATGAAAGACAGTTTAGAAAAGTGTTTAGTTTTAGGAAATCCTCATAAAAATCGCCTTCCTGGAATTTTGAGGCGTTTGGAATTTCTAGTGGGGGTAATTCATTTACCCAGAGTTACCCATTGTTGACGACATTTGGAGTAACCTAAGGTCTTTCTTCCTTGTATAACAACATTTTAAGAATACACAGAGTAAAGAACCAATCTTCATAATGGCCTACGATGTCTTGAATAATAGAGGGAAGCATTGCCTTTTCAGTTTCTCATTCAATGTTTTTGATGCATTACTTAGAGGACTTGATGCCCTTTCCTAACGATAGCCGTTATGTTAGTCTGGGTTGACTAGAGAAACAAACCCAAATACATTCATATATGTATAAGAAAGAGCTTTATATACAAGAGCAATTGAATAGTGAGAAAACATCCCAGCCCAGTCCAGATCAAGTCCATAAGTCCGATATTAACCCGTATGTCCAATACCAATCTATAAAGTCCTCTTCAGAATCAAGAAACACGTGCAATAATGCCAAATGCAGGAAGATCACAGGCCAGTGGGTGGAAAGTCTTATGGATCCAGTGGTGGTAGAAGCATCTTAGTGCCGGCACGGGTCTCCACATGGCTCCTTCAGCTCCCAGGTTTCTGGCTACATCAGCATAGCTCCATGTAACTCCATAAGGCTACTCATCAGTAATGTCTCACAGGGAGTCAGGATGTGTCCTGCTTCCAGTTAGCTATTTATCTCCTCAGCACCTGCAAATGATGTCATCAAGCTGTATCTACCACAGCCCTCCATGTACCAGACACACACACAATATTATTTTTTTGAAAATGTATAATGCATCCTTCAAGGCTCAGGTAAACTTTCCCTTCTATAAAAGAGACACTCCTGGTGCCCACACAAAATTATACCAAATCCTTTACTGAATGCCTTCAAATATAATTTTCTATACCTCATTCAGGACATTGAATTGTTAATTTTGGAATCATTGCAAATCTATAAATAGTTATAAGAAACAATAAAGAGAAAGTCCATGTATACTTTACCCATACCCTTTCAATGGTCACTTCTGATAAAACTATACTGTAATGCAGTCCAACAACTAAAATGTGTTTTCTTGAAGTCTTGAGGCATATCTTGGGGTTGTTTGGGGTGCAGATTCAGAAAATTGCATTGCATAAACAACATCAGTTCTCGTTCCTTCTACATGGTAGAATTGATAAGATTTTAGTCTGCTCTTTATATGATCTCCTCTGCAGAATCAGGATATCATCACAAGCTTTCTTATTTGAAGGGGATCTGTATGTATTTAAACTGCACACACGTATGAGTTTATAGTGACCTTTGTTTCATAACTATTCATCTACTTTCTTTCCTAAAATGCGCACTGTTTCACACCTGGACTTTGTACCTATTTCACATTTCCATGTCTGATATCACACAAGGTAAAGAAAGTGGGGACGGCAAGAGTAATTTTCAGACAACTTCATAGTGAACATTTCGACCAAAATGAATTGAGTGATCTGATAAGGGACTTAAATCTTTCCCAGGAGACTCCTGAATTGCTTGCCTCCAGAACAAAGGAAAAGAAGGTTCTTCAACCCAGAACAAAAATTACATTTTATCAAAGGAAAGAAAACGATTTGCTGGCATTTTCTACAGAAGACAACAACTTAGCATTCTGCAATGACATCAGAAACCTTCTGAAGAAAATTGATCTTTCTGAACACATCCTAAGTGAGTGACATCTTTTCATTAATTGTTGACAATGTAGTTTGAAATATGTTCTTTAAATAAGGAAACCAGATTTGGTTCTATTCCGACTGGTCACGCCACCAGGATGAAAGAAGACTACAAGTTCATCTCTTTAGTCTTGGAAAAAACTAAATATCAAGAGCATCCATAGATGGTTTGTAGACTTGAAGATGGTTAATTTTCTTCTTAGTCAACAAAGTGGTTACACAAAGGATTCTTGCTTTTCATGCATTTTGGATAGGCAAGCCATATATGAACCTTGGGAAAGAAAAGATTGGTCTCTGGGGAATATATAGTGGTTAGAACACCAAATGTAATCTATGAGCCCTTGGTAGTGCAAGATACAATTATACTGCCACCAATACATAAAAAACTAGGTCTGATGAAACATTTGGTAAGGCTTTGAACAAAAACGGTTCATGCATCGAATACATAGCACATAATTCACCATTGAAAAACTAAAAGAAGACGTTTTTGATGGCCCACAGATCAGACAACTTATAAATGACCCATATTTCATAAAATTAATGAATGAAGTTGATTCATGTGCCTGGTTTTCATTTGTTCTTATTGTGAAAAACTTTATTGGCAACAAGAAGGCAGACAACTGCACACCAAAACTCACCTAAGGACAATGGACATCAGATGCCAAGGGAGATGAAGATGGGATGTGCACCTGACGACAGACTATCGGCATTCTGTTTCTCCTGACACATCCCACTCTAGTCATTCTTACAAAGGAATTTTCTTGTGTGTTGTATGTCAAATGATTGGAGACTTTGTATCAGCATCTGTTATTTTCCCAGCTTGCAAAAGGCTACGGATGACAGAAGAAGTCCGAAATCCATTAGCAGTGTCCATACATGAAATCCCCTCTGCACATAGTCCAGCGGGATGTGCATAGCTGGTTATCAGACAGATAACACTGTAAAGTCCATTATGGCAGATGTTGTTAGGCTCCAATGCAACATTTTGTCATTTGGTCTCCGCTGGGACCCATTCTAAATGACCAGAGTTGGTTTCCCTGCTAACAATAGTATTATTACTCACTTGGCTGTGGGCGCCATCCTGGCAAGGATAAATCTGCCTATATCCTGGGCACCTAACACAATCCTGGGCACCGGATTGTTGTATATAATTAATAGTTGTACAGATGAATATTCATACAGTTGACAAAGAATTTTTTTAACATTCTCTTATCTGGTAAGACAGGATGGAGCCAATCCTTTTCCATTCCACAAAGCTCCATCCAGTTCCCAGACTGCACTTTCCTTTCCTAGGTCTACTGAATGCCCTGAACTTTTGCAAAGGTAGTAAAGAGAAAGATTTGTCTCTCCAGGTCCATTTAACTTTTTGTCATCACTTCCTATTGAAACAATGCCTCTTGGGTCCTCTAGGATCTAGGAAATCCCATTTATAGAACTATGGAAGGTCATTGTCTCAATTGCAAAGAACACGAGGTTGAGAAGACAGATGCAGGATCCAGACACAGCAGAAAGGAAGAAAGTTCCTGCACAGTGCATACTTAACATAGGGAGGAGGTCACACCTCCAAAGAAACACCTTTAATTTGCACTAGGGCTATGACCTGAAAAAGGAGGTTATAAACCATTCTGATCTTACATATTATTGGTTGTTCACAGTCTATCTCATTATATTGTGTTACCTCACACCATAGAGGATCAGTAGGCTGATCTACTACCATTTCAAGAAGTAGCATATGAAGAAGAAGAACCAATGGTACTGAAAGAAGAAATTCAAAGTACATTGAAAGAATTAGCCAAAAGCAAAGCTCCAGGAATACCAACTGGAATGTTTGCACGAGCTGTTGAAGTACTGGAAGCACCCATTCATCTATATCAGGGAATTTGGAAAACAGCTATTTCTCGAATTGACTAGAAAAGATCCATATTTGTACTTATTTAAAAAAAAGTTAACCCAACAGAATGTGAAAATTATAGAACAAAATCATTAGTATTTTTCAGCAAGTAAACTTTTGCTGAAGATTATTCAACAACAGTTGCAGCCGTATATTGACCAGGAGCTTCCTGGTTCAGGCTGGATGCAAAGGAGGATATGGAATAAGGGATATCATTGTTGATGTCAGATGGATCTGGGCTGAAAGTTGGGAATACCAGAAAGACATTTACTTGTGCTTTATTGACTATTCTAAGGCATTCAAATATGTGGCCCATAAGAAACTTTGGATAGCTGTGTGAAAAATAGGAATTCCAGAACACTATTCCATGCTGATGCAGAACCTCTCCATGCATCAAGAGGTAGCTGTCCAAACAGAACAAGGACATAGGGCATGGTGTAAAATCAGGAAAGGTGTGTGTCAGGGTTGTATTCTTTCACCATACTCATTCAATTGATATGCTGAGAAAATTATCAGAGAAGTTGACTAGTATGAAGAATGTGGTATCAGGGTTGGAGTAAGGCTTATAAATAACCTGTGGTATGTAGATGGCACAACCTTGCTTGCAGAGAAGGAGGAGGACTTGAAGCACTTGCTGATGGAGATCAAGGATGCAGCCTTCCATATGCAGTACAGCTTAAAGGGGGAGGCTGATCCCAAGGAGTACAAGAGAAGAAAATATTGTGAAACCAATGGTGGTAGTGATTGTAGAACACTGATTGCTATGATTGAGCTATGGGATGGTACAATATCTGGATTAGGTCCGAATAATGGTTTGAAAGGAAAAAGAAATATCAAGTCTTATAATCAAAGGTGTGGAAGAAGAGATGGTAATAAAGAATAATTTAATTTGAGAAGTATAGTTTGGATAATATTATGAAAGGCCATGCCATTTATATTTAAAATTGGAATTTAACCTATTAAGAAGTGGTATGGAAGATTTTTGCTGTTGTTATTTATGGCTTGGTCTTTACAAAAATATATTGTTGAAAATAAACACAGTAAAGCCTGCACTAAATTAACTACATGTACAATACAGTGACATTGATTACACTCTCCAAATTATGCAGTCATACTTCTTTTTTTAAAAAACATTTTAATGGGAGTTGATACAGATATTATATCATTCCATAGTTCAATCACTTCAAGCAGTATTGTACAATTACTGCCACAATCACTTTCAAAACTTTTTTTTTCCTGCTTGAACTCCTTGACGTAGCTCCCTTTTACTCCCCCCTCCCCCATCCCCACCACTGTAGCCTCAGAAATCCTTATGCTACTTGCTGTCCCTAAAGGTTCATCAATCTTGGGCTTCATATACTGAAAAATATTAAAACATATAACAAAAATTAAAGAGGGTGACCAAAATGACATAACACATTTGAGATAAACCCCAAGTTGAACCATGTTGAAAATCAGACCATGCCTAACATGCTTCAGAGGGGGAATCAACTGACAAGGTTTGAACCGCTCCTCAGATTTTTTACTTTGATCTTTAATCGTCATCTCTCCAATCCACTCTATTTGGTAATCGCTTCCCTCCCATCCCTCTATTATGACTGCAGGAAGTCACCAGAGGCTTATGTCCTATGTAGATTCTCGTAAATGTAGCTTGGGCTCCCAATGTCATCCATAGTCTTCTGCAAACTAGATTCTCACAATCAAGGCTCTGATACTAGTCCCTCCTTTGACTTCTGATTATATGATTTACAATCCTTCAGTCACTGATGTTGGGGTGCTTCTTTCATGTGGACTTAATTGGCATCTCACTTAGATAGCGGCTTGCTTGGCGAAAATCCTTCAAGATCCCAGCTAATATTTTATCTGATAGTCAGGTACCATCTAATTTCTTCACCACATTTTGCTGTAGCACCCGCATCTTCTGTGTTCCCTTCCTGAGAGCAAATATCGAGCAGGGTCATCATGTAAAAACTAATTGTTTTTAAGTTGGAGCTAGGATTTAGTGGGATCCCAAAACCTATTCCTGGGTCTATGTTGTTGGTTGTTTGTTTTTTTTTAATCTGCCATTTGGCTATACTTCTAAATATCCTTGTTAATTTATGGTAGAGATCTTTTTTTATCATCTCCCTGGGATTAATGATCTTCCATTAATATTATCTTTGTTTAGTCCTGGTGCTAATTTGCTAAAGCCCTGTTGAATAAAAGATACTGGGTCAATGTCGGCTAACTCCATATTGTAGCACCTGAATTATTCACTTGTACAGAATCAAATCTTTGGAGGCTCGATGCTATTTACACAAACAATAGGAGTTGATTTGTCAGGGGAAATTTGCAATAACATTCACAGAGAAGTATCTGTCACAGGTTTGCCAGAATAATATATATCTTAACGTAGAATATAGGGCATTGATGTAGCAAGATCATGTGTGTCTGCCTACCAACAGTTCATCATCTTGAGGCAGCTGACTTCTGCTTCCTCAGACACCATGAATTGTCAGTGTCAAGTCCTCAGGTTACAAGTGTGTCTGAGGGAGAGTCCAGTTCACCCACTGGAGTTGCTGCATGGAATTTCACCACTGCAACCTCTGGACCCTGAAGCTCTAGGATGGAATGCCCCACCAACCACAACACCCAGCCTCGGTCTCCATAGTGCGCACAGAAACTCGGGTCACTGTGCCCCATTAGGAGCTTATCACCAGGAACACTCCCCTACACTGGGTCCCCAAATGCATTTTCAATGAGTCTTTCCCCCACCTGGAGACAGGTCCTCCCACTTTTCCTACCAACTGTCATGCATTTGTGCTTCCCCCAGACATGTTTACTCCCTTCCCCTCTTGTGACTCGACTTTCCCACCAGTATTCTGCATTCCTCTGATAGAGCTGTCTACTTGTCAAAGGGGGCCGCATCACAGCTTTGCAGTAGACAACTCCCCCTTCCCCTTCCTTAACAATTTGATCCCAGATGACGTGAGGTGCCCTCCAGCAAAGTGACCTTCAAGATATACCCTTAAAGAGGGTGATGTATGGTTCGTTGGTACCAGTCGGGCTCTCTGCCAGGCTGCCTGGCCACTCTGGCCAGTAGACTGGATTCCCTGCCAGCCTCAGCTTGTGCCCATCCTGTTGCTTATTCCTACAGCAGTGGACTCATGTTGTGTTTGTCCTTTTGTGGTGGACTAACCTCACTCAGCTCAATTCCCCTCAGATCCCCCCAGGCCATTAGGTGTCTCCTGGCATCTCTGGAGCCATTCTCCTTCAGCCATTGCTGATATGTTTTGCCCCCATTGAGATAAACTCAATACTATACTCCCTACACTGCCTATACAGTTTATCGAGTTTCAATTGTTAGTTTGGTTCCATTTATTAGTTCTTTAAACCAGCACAAAATTCACACTAGCCTTTAAAAAACAAACAAACAAAAACTAGGCTGTTGTTTAGTTTAAAGAAGACTTCAGGGGATATTTTCCTTATAAGGTTTCAGAGGTTAATATTATCTCAGGGCAAGAGTCCAGAGGTTCATCCAACTTTAATGACTCCAGAAATTCTATATTATTGAGGATTTGAAATTCCATTTTTCATTGTTTCCACTTTTGATCAAGGTTATTTTATGCAATATTTATCCCAATGATCTTGCCAGGGTGTAGACTCAGCCATGCTCTATATGAAGATCCTCTCCCCACCCCCCTATTATTTTTCACCTACTAGTAGCCCAAGGCCTTCTGCTTAAAAATGCAGGAACTTCCACACCCCCCATCACCTGTAATTCTTCCATGTCTTATTTTTGATGAGGATATCACTGATGTTGAATTAGGATCCACTCAAACCAATATGAGCCCAAGTTATTGTAAATTCAAACATTTCCAACAATGTGTTTCCAAACAAGATATACTTCACAGTTGTGGTGTGTTAGGACTTCAAAGTGTCCCTATAAGACAGTCTAATCCATAAGAAGCATGTCTTGTGGTGAAAATCTGCATGCATGTCAGTTGAGTGTATACTTAAAGAGTTCAGTTGTTCAGTCATAAGGTATGCATTTCTTCAGATTCAGTTGACTAGCATTTTCTTAAAGTTGTTTAAATTTATACTCTCTCTGGAAGTATCTTAGGATTTCGATTGCTTAATACTCTCATCAACACGACTATTTTCTCTTTTTAAGAGTTTAAACCTTCTGTCCCTTAAAGAGTTTAAACCTCAGAAACTCATGGGGGGAAATTCTGCTCTATCCTATAGGGTCACTGAGCTTGAATTAACTCCGTGGCTTTGAGTGAGTGAGTGGCAGTAAGGAAAAATGTGGCAGTGAGTTAGACTAACTATAGTTGAGTTGGGTAATATTTGGTCCAATGTACATTGTGTAATCTGACTTTTTCATGCTTGTTTTTAAGTTTTCTACACATTGGATTGCTAACCACAACTTTAGCAGCCAAAGCTACCAGGGGTGCTGCAGGAGAAAGATAAGGCTTTGTACTTCCATAAAGATTTAGAGAGAAAAAGGGATATGTATTATTAGAAATCTCAGACAACCCACAGGGAGATTTCTATTCTGTCCTGTAGGCTTGCTGTGAGTCCGAATTGACTCAATAGAAGTGAGTTTCCTTTGTTTTATTTCTTTAATGAATGTGTAGGGCTGTGGAGAGACATTTTTTTATATATGTAAGTATTGCTAATGCCTTTTCCAACCCCGGCTCTGAGTTGTTACTTTTTAAGTGTTATTTTTTGCTGAACAGAAATATATCATTTGATTATCGTTAAACTATCTTCTTCTCCTCCCTCCCCCTTTGTGCTTTAAATCATTTTTACCTATTTTAAGATTTAAAGAAACACAAAGAGTTTTTCCAACATTTTCACTTAAAGCTTGTTTCCTTTTAACCTTCATATCAGCAAACCATTTGGAATTGTGTAAGTGTGTAATGAGGACTTGGGTTTTGTTTGTTTTTTTCATGAAGATATATCAATTGTTCCTACCCACTTTATTAGCTAGAGTGTATTTCTTTCTAATCATGTAATTACTCTCTTATTATAACATAGATGATTATACTATATGTATAATCCATTCTATTCTATTAACTTAAAATTGCCATTATTGTGCATGTTTGTAGAAACTGAAGCCTTCAGAAGGAGTGGTGTGGTATTTGTTGTTTGTGTCTCCAGGATTGTTCCCAGTTTGCAGCAAAGTTGACTTGGAATAATACAATTTAAGATAGTCATAACTTCCGTTATATTAACATTCTTGGAATGAGGTTTGTTTGGAAGCTCCGTGCAAATGGCTGTGATTTCATTTGTCAAATGTGTGAAAAATAGGCACCTTCACAATTTTCTGAGAAAACATAGGTGAACTCATTCATTGCATGGATCATTAAACATAACATGTTTGTTGGAAGTTTCCTGGAAACCAAAGCTCAGCCTCATTGATGGAGTTAGGTTTCTGGGGTGGTTTACCTAGCTTCTTGCTTCTCAATGCTGAGAGAATTCACGTTGCAGAAGCACTTTTGTAAATCCAAGTAAGTTTTATGAGGGAAAGGGAAGTTTTAGGTATTATAGTCTCAGAAGTACACAATACCTCTGGAAATCACACAGGGCGGTGCAAAGAAACATGTGGCAAGAATACCAGAAGAGGAGTGTGAAACAACCAAGCATTCAGAACCGGACACACAGGTGTGCGTGCACCTGCACATGGGAGGAATCGCAACCTCTGACCAGACCAAGAGGGAGTGGCTTGCCCTTAGTCTGATATTTATCCGCTCCTATCTCCACTGACTGGAGCGGCATGGTTGAGGGTATTGTCTGATCTTATTGGCTGAATTTAGGCATATCTGCATGATGTTATATAGTTGTTACCTCGTTTGTGCGCACACGTGGATCTTCCACCTCAGTCTAAGTGGCCTTAGTCTGCACATGCTCTGTTCTGGATTTTCTCATACGTGTCTAACTATTGTGCCTGATTCCTATCCAACCCCTTTATTGCAGCCCTGCTAGCTGATTTCCACCAGCACAGGCATTCAGGGCAGACAACTCCCCTTTGCTCCTAATCTAGCTACCTTGCATTCCCCACTGAAGGAGTATGGACCCAAGTCATGGAGGGAAACTGGGCGGAGGCAGTCTTCTGGTGGGGTTTTGGAACTACACCCTTCCAACTCTCTTAGTGGGGTTGGCATCCGCTTAGGGGCCCATGGTGGATGGGGCTGATATGATGCAGGCCTTGGTGATCCTGGGATTGGAAATCTTGACTCTGTTTCATTGGTAGTCTGATGGCTTCTGGAAGAGTCAAAGCTGGTGAAGAGTTTAGGTGATCCCAGGGCAAGAGCTATGGGAGAGCCATGCCCGTGGAAGTGGGGGTTAGTCACACACTGGAATATTTCAAAGGAAATCTCAGGAAGTATTAACACTGGATTGATAGCCATAGCCTGCAAACTTACTTTGCACACAGGAATTGTGTTATAGTATTTACTAGCTTAAAAAGTGTTATGGATTTCAGGTAAAGTTTTATTTACAGCACTTATCTGTCTTAGGGTGCCGACGAAACATCATCTTAAGGTCATCTCATGTTTCACATGTGTACTTGTCTTGTTCCATTTGATCTGAGTCTGTGGGATCTGGTTAGAATGACTTCCACAGCTTTAACCTGTGAATGGTGGATCCATGTACTCTGTCCTAGAACTTTAATGACAGTAGGGTAGAGAGAGTTACTGGGACCTTTCCAGACTGGGTGCAGCGGGGAATTGGGGATATTCTTCCAAGTTTTTATAAGAGATAGGTTTTTCCAGGAAGGCAAAAGAGGGTGGGGGTAGTTATAAGTGTTGGTTAATTCTCTCTACTTGTTCTGTGGATTGTGTTCTCTACGCACAAAGGAGATGATAGATACGTTACTCCTAAGTGGCCAGCTGCTGCTTCGAGTCTGAGAAAGGATGCTTGGAGAGAGTAGATAGCACCACCTATGGGGGAAAAAAATGCACTGGTCTACCGACCAACCTTCATGCACAACCAGGGACCAGACCAGTAACAGCAATCTTTTGCTGCTGGGACATCCGACTGAGCTGCTTCAGTTCAGTTAGCAGTAGCAGGCTTGCCAGCAGACCACTCTCCTCTTGGGTCTTCTCCATAGGACAGGGAACTGCCAGTGGCCAGTTTGTTTACAACGATAGCATGGCCCTCATGGAGGCCTATGTCTATAAGCACAATCCTTTGCCCAGAGGCCGACACACCTGGGCCTTTGCACCTGGGCAGGGGTCCTTGGAACCTGGGAGGCAGGAAATAAGTGCTGATTAGTGTCTTTCCCTTTTCTGCTCCTGAGCCCAAGCCTCTTGCTCCCTGTCTATGGTGTAAATGGTTGTACTGGCAATAGCTAAACATCTGTGGTCTTGTTACATTTGGAACAAAGGTCTTTACTGTTTCTCATGAGGAGAAATGCCAGAACATAAGGAATTGCAGCCCACTTTCCCGTACCCTGGCAAAAAAAAGCCACAGCTGTCATAGAGTAGGGAGGGAGGGTGTGCCATGTTTGGACCAGGAGTCCCCGTCACCTAGAATGCCTTGCCCGAGCAAGACAGAGTTTCAAACGACAACTCGTTTCTGCTTCACAAGGGTCTATGTGTCAAATCTAGGCCAATCAGACAAGATGCAGTACAAAAGAGTTCCCCTGGAAACTGACTCCGGTCTGCCCAGCTAGAAAACCACAGTGAAAAGATGAGATGGCCAGTATCCCAAGGACCACCACCTGCATGCTCTCATGACCTTTGAAGGGAACCACCAGCTATGAGTGGTCTCACCAGGACCTTGGAAGAAGAGGGGGACCTGTCAAATGAATAATCGGAATGCAGCCAACTCTAGGGAAACTGGAATCCTTGGCTGGGTGTATATTGACCCAGAAAAATTGTACCAGGGATACAGATAGCCTGGGGTGTGGGCCCATCCATCGTGTGGAGACAGGAGGCACAGCTCTGCTCAAGGAGCCTCTTGAGTGGTCTTGGAATGACAGGATTTGCAATTTGTTCGGTGACCTTTCTTCCAAATGCCTTTTGGCCATAGCTTGGCAAACAGTCAGGAAACCAAAGATCAAACACCAAAAACAAAACAGAGAAAATGAGGAACTCCCTTGCACATGGCTTATAAAGGGATGCTTGGAGAAACCAGGAAAGACCATAAGAACTAACCGGAATGGACCGAGCTGGGGGTGGTGGTGGGTGTGGGGGAGACACATGGTTGCACCAGTGGGTGAAGCAAGAGACACCATTTTGAGATGCCATCTTGGCAATGAATCAGCAGAGGATCACGTGTTCAGCTGTCCTCCAAAAAATGGGAGAAAAGAAGAGAAGAAGAGAAGAGAAAGGAGTGGAAAGAGAAGAGAAAGGAGTGGATGTGCCAGGAAAGCAAAGGCAGGTGGAAGGGTGCCCAGGCAGCCGTCTTCCTACGGCATCACAGGCGAGGTGCAGAAAGTACACTGTGGAAGCAGGGATTTCAGAGGAGGGGAGGGAGGCAGACAAGTGGAGGATGGTCAAGTAGAGGGTTCCAGCAGCCATCTTGTTGGAGCACGTGGTTACACATATTTACCTGGGGCCCTGGGCGAACTGCCCTAGAGTTGGCTCTGACTTACAGCCACTCCAAAGGACAGGGCGGAACGGTCCCATGAACATTCAGGTCCACAGCCATGTTTGAGAGTAGAAAGCCCATCTCCCTCCCTTGGAGGCCGGTGGTTTCAAACTGCAGGCCTTGGAGTTTAAGTCCAACACTTAGAAAGTCCCTGGCACCTGAGCTTCTCTGCTTCTACCCCCCATTGAGAGCAGAGTCCCAAGCAAAGGGAGCCCAGAAAGAGGTTCACACTCCAGAGACAGGAGGGTTTGCTCTCCAGCCTGCTTACCTCAAAGGTGAAGTCCTGAGGTTTTATCTAAGATACGGTCCCAAACATGTGAAGTGTCTGGGGTGGTTTACCTCGCTTCTTGCTACTCAACGCTGAAAGGATTCACACAAGGCGGAAGCACTTTTGTAAATCCAAGTAACTTTTAGGAGGGAAAGGGAGGTTTCAGGTATTAGCCTCTCAAAAGTACACACTACCTCTGGAAAGCATACAAGGCCATGTGGGGACTGCATGTGTTCGCGACTGAAAATGACCATTTCAGGGGAGCACGAAAATCCACGTGAAAAGAATAGAGAGCTGGTGCGTGAAAGCAAGCACGCGGAAGCAAGAGCAGGAAATCCCAAGAGAGTGAGTGGACTGCAAGCATGCACACAGGCAGTGCGCGCCCTCAGGGGGCAGGAATCTCACCCTCTGATCTGCAGGAGCGCACAGGATCAAGAGGGAGACGCTAGAACTCCGTCAGCTAGTTATCCCCTCCTGTGTCCCCACTGGCTCTGAAGGAATGGCCGAGGGGATTATCTGATCATATTGGCTGAGTTTAGGCGTATCTGTGTGATGTCATGTAGCTGGTGCCTACTCTGTGTGCCCAGGTGGACCTTCTTCTTGGGCCTAGGTGACCCTAGTCTGCATATGCCCTGTCCTGGATTTTCCTATAAGTGTCTCTTTAGTGTGCCTGATTTCTATCCAACCACTTTATGGTGGCCCTGCCAGTCAATTTCCACTAGTGCCAGCATTTGGGGACACAGCCCACCGTTAGCCCTAATCTAGCTACCTTTCAATGGCAGAGCAATGGCCAAGGCTGTGCTTCTTCTGGGGGGCTGGGTTCTAACCTCAGTGCTCCCCATGTTCCGTGTGGGGAAAATGGCAGAATCACCTGTATGGTCTGTTGCTTGTCTTCCTTCGAGAAAAATGAAACTAATGAAGAACCAACTTGTTTCCCTTAAAGAATTACTGTAAGAAGAAATGGAAAATAGGTGTGACTGCACATTAAAAATGTTTTAATCTGTTGCATAAATCTATTATTCTTGTGTGCTGCTTCCCTCCTGGGTTCTATTTTACCCTGTGTCTATAAAGCATTTAACTAAAGATGGCTTGCTATTAAGGGATATTAAAGACCAAGGTGCAGAAAAATTGACAGCTATCCCTACTTCATTCTTACATTTCAAAGGAATCCATTCTAAATTGGCCAAATGCAGCTTCCTTGGCATGTGAGATTCCTTTTGGCTTCAGGCTGCTTTCCTGTGGTGCATGAACCAAATGAAGGCGTGATTAAAATAATCATTTTTATATTTGAATTGTTTCTGCTGTGATGTTTGCATCTCTCTCCCCAGAGTCAAATTTTTGGATTAGTAAAATAACATTTTATGATGTATTAAATGAAGGAAAAATACATGAGATTCCATATGGACACTTACCCTCTGGTCTTTCGTTAACTGAACTCTCATCAAGTCTGAAAGTCTGAGCTTACTAAAGCAAACATAACTCTTAGCGTTTAATTAGCAGGATGGGGGGCGTGTGTTCATTTCTCCCTCTGCCTTAACTTTTTAAAGTTGAAAGAATTATGGACTCAAAGCGAGTCCCAAAAATAGTACGCAGAGTTTGAAAACCCTTCCCCCAGATCATCCAGGTGTGACATCTTACAAAATTCTAGTACTGCATCAATGCCTAGAAAGCATATTTGGTATAATGCTGTGAGCTATACACTTTACCTTACTTAGTTTCCCCAGTTTTTATCTACTCAAGTATATGCAGCTTTGTTTTAAAGAGGTACATCACAATCACAATGCATCTTTATTAAATCAGCAAAAGGAAGTCCCACACGCTGCTCCATTTTCATTGTTGCCACAGTGGAGATGAAAGTCTTTGGATAAGATATATAAACTTCTTATTGTGCTAAAGAAACAAAATTAATTTCTATTAATTCTAACTCATGACAGCTCCCTTGCTACAAAGAACTATGCCATGGGGTTTTCCTGGGCGTAATCTTCACAGACGGAGTTGATTCTGATTCTTTGTTCCCCCATGTGTGTCATAGAACAGTGTTCCATAGAGTCTTAGTAGCTCATTTTCAGAAGTACCTTGCCAAAACTTCCTTTTGAGCCACTGCTGAGTGAAATCAAATCTCCAACCATTCAGGGAGAAGCTGAGAGTATTAACTCTGTAGACCACTCAAGACTTCTAAATTCAGGGTTATCATTGCTGTTAGGTGCTGTCCAGTCTAATAGAGGGGATCATATTATCCCGTGCTGTTTACGTCAAAGTATTGTTTGAGCCCCCAAATATGAGACAAAGAACACTCAGTATTAATTTTCCTTCATGCGTTCTGATGGGCCCATGAGGAGATCTTATCCTGCCTCTACTAGAAGAAAGGAAACGATAACCAACTCCGTCTACACTCCGAACACCCTCACTTTCCAGGCCTCTTGTCAGTGTCTGGAGGATTGTGGCAGACAAAATAAGCACAGGGCCTGTGTTCAAAGAAATTAATCTAATGGCAAATTCTTTCTTTCCTCTTTTTTTAAACTATGAAAACATTTATTAAAGTTAAAATTGCATGGCTTTTTATGTATCTAGAAGCATTCAAAACAAAAACAAACAAACCTTCCTGACAGCCTGGTAGAGTGCCTGACTAGTATGCAATCCTCTCTAGGTATGTACCTTAAGGTCGCCTTAGTGGAGGGCTCCTCGGGCCAGCTGGAGAAATTCTTAAGGGCAGTACTTACATCATATTTATTTCAACATAGTGTTTAGTGCAAAGTGCTATCAGCCCCATAAAAGCAAGCCGACTGTCATCCAACACAGGGACCCTGAATGGAACTTCTAAGGCTTTCTCGGCACAGAGACCCTCATCTTTCTCATGTGGAGCAGCCAGTGGGTTTGACCCACACACCTTGCAGCTGTCAGTCTAATGTTTTACCCTCCGCACCACCAAACATTGACAAGGTATTCTACATAATGAATATTCATTTTATATTAATTATATGGATTCACAGCAAATGGGAGAATGAATACAGAAGTATTAATTTAAAAAATGTTTTATTCTTTTTCCCCCTCCTAAATTCCATTTTGTACAGTTTGGACCTCAGCTGAAATTATCTATGAAAATGTTCTCTGATTTGTGATATGGAAACCTGAAGCCAAAGACTGAATTTTCTTAACAGATTTTGAGTTACTTTCCAAATTACCTTCTTTGGAAGACTGTATATAGATGCAAATCTTTGGTCATACTCACTTTCCTTATTCTAATTTACAGTGAAACAGATTCAAATAAAATTCACAAAATCTCTGCTAAAAATAATGACTATTATCAATTAGCATGCAAAAGTGGAATTTCACAAGCTCTTTCTGAGTAAGAGGTCATGTGAGGTTTCAACAGCGCATGTCCTGGAACAATGCTAAACTCTTAAGTTTACAACTCCTTTGGGGAGTTTGAGCCAAGAAAACTGACTTCCTATTAGTGATCCTGAAGAAAACTTATTTGGAAAACAGTATGATTTAGAGAGGAAACTCCTTGTGTGTTGTTAGGAAAACCTCTGTATAGTCCATCCTGAGGAAATGTTAATTGTGGGCAGGTCATTTGTTCAAAGATCAAATTGAATTCTCTATTCAAGGAAAATGGGACTTAATCATCTTTAAAGAAACGATTATGCACTCTAGTTTGGGATGGATGTGTATTTTCAGCCAAAGGCCACTTCCTTCAGCAACACACATTGATTTTATTCCTTTAATTGTTCCTGTTTTTATTCCCTCTTCCCTCCCTTCCTACCTCCTTCCCTCTCTTCCTTCCTCCCACCTTTTTTCCTTCCTTCTTTCTTTTCTTTTAGGCCAAGTTCAAAATACTAACTTCTCCTTCCTAAGACTCACCTGGGTTCTCATGATAACCATGCAATCTGCATTATTCAGAAGTACTTGAGTATATTTTGCAGATAAACAGCCTTTTAGCCTCATCTATAAGACCCTTTGTGATCAGAACCCTTTTTATAGCACAAGTTTTATCTGTCATTATAGCCTTCTTACACACAGTATTTCAACAAATCCAAACAAACAGAGATGTCTTACACATATCATGCCAAGCCATGCCACCTGCCCTTCCTTTAGCCTGGGGGTCCTGCCTCACCTTCTCCCATCAATACACTATCCATTTTTAAAACTTTTTTAGATGCTCCTCCTATGGAAGCAATTCTCTGTTATATGATTTGTTCCATTCCATGGATGCTTGTTTATTATTGCATCTAGGCATCAACATTGTTGCAGTAAAAAAATCATTATACCATATATAGATATAGATATAAACTAGGATTAATACACAGTCGTGGCTTTAGAACCTTGGGAAAGTGATATAAATGTGCTGAACCTCAGTTTTCTCATTTGGGGAACATGATGAAATAAATGAACGTATTGAAGTCTAAAGGAGCTGTCATGTATAAGTTTTCAATACTCACTAGCTCCTTTTCTTTTGTTCTCACCTTGAGTTGTGATTACTAAAGCAAAACTGCATTAAATAAGGTTAAATTGTATTATTGACAATGAGTGAATGGAAAGCAGAGACTGGGGTTAAGTGCGTGGCTTTCTTCAGTTGTTCCACTGAAGAAAGTTGTGGCAATCTGCTTCGGTCATGATTCTAACCTTTTAGACCCTGTGAAGGTGGTTCTACTCTGTTCTTTGGTGTTGCTGTGATTCACAACCAACTAATGGCAATGAGTTTTATTTGGGTGCAGGATTAAGAAGACAAGTACTGGGTGTGTATATGTGTGTGTGTGTCTTTGTTGTTGTTGTTGTTGATGATGATGATTGATAATTGACTGTTGACTGAGAGAAAAAGTCCAATATCTGCTTTTAGAGGAATCATTTATGGTTGAGGTATATATTCCTTGGAGAAACTAAACATATCCAGATACCCAAACAAAAAGTTGTCTTCTTGGGCTCCAAGGATCATTAAGTTGTGCCTATTACAAATAATGATACAATGCCTTTGAAGGTGTCTACCAGACTCAAAAGGAACTAGTGTTACTGAGAATTTTCTCCATGTGTCAACTCTCTGACCCATCACCATTGACATTGTAGATAGGACTTAACCTGAGCCAACTTCAGTCATAATCCCTCTTCCATTATTGGATTAGGGCTGAGATTAAAACAAAACACAACTTATTCTATGTTGGGTGGTTAAAAGAAAGAGATGAAAACCCTCTGTCATAAAGCCCCTCTTCTCAAATATGCTTAAGAGAACAAAGAACTCCAATCTGTATATTACGGGCATACTTCCAATGTGAATGGAAGTTATGAGAAAGTTAAAAAAATAGACTGGAATGAGTTATGTGTGGTACATTCTAGTTTAAACAATACAGGTCTTAACCAGTTTCCTTACTCCAGGATTTCTCAAAACCCATAAATTTATCATATATCTTTCAATTCCCAGAGGTACTTATAATATATATATATATAGTTATTTATCTTTTAAGACCATGTCACATCCTTAGGACTAGTGTTCCAAGCAGCATACATAGGAATTATGAGGGACATAGGGTCTGAAGCAGATTGGATTTAATCCTAATTTTACGGACTCTACTTATGGCTTTGGGTGAAACACTTGACCTCCTGAAGCCTCTATACTCCCGGGAGGAGGTTAGAGGTATGTACTATGTAGTATGTACTATGGTAGATGGACATGAATATGAATGAAATCTCTATGCATTACATGAACTGAAATTTTTGAGTCTGATTGGTGCTGAAAGTTCATACTGAATAGTTGTTTTACAATGAGACCAAGATCTCTTCTTTTTTTGTGTATGTCACAAAACAAGGTAAGAGCTAGAGACCTACTATGTTCTTGTCATTTGTAAGTGGTAATTAGACCCATATGGGTTCGAAATGACTGTTTTCACTTAGAGTCTTATAGAATGTATATGTCTTGTCATATAAGACTAGCCCAAATTCAAATTTCATGTATATAACATCAACACCGTTATATTTTTGTTACAGTTTTAGTTTTTGTGCTGCTGAAGAAGTACCTTTATATTTTCATATGACTGAATATTCCCTATCCGTGTATCTTTCTGGTCGTGGTACTAATAGGGGAAAGTGGTACAATCAAAAGGGGCGTCTGAGGAGAGCACAGTGCCGGGACTATTAACAATCAGATGGAAAGAGTTAAGGTGACCAAAGAGCATTGAGAAAGTACCCCAATGACAACAGCAGCGGAGGTGCTGTAACCACACAGGGTCTGAAGGGACAAGGTTATAGTGTGGTCACAAGGCTTAAAGAAAATAGCAGCAGGAGCAGTGGCTTCTTTTGGAGGGCTGTAGCTAACCCATAGTCAGCCAGGAGGAAGAGGCATGAACCTAAAAATCTCCCCCGATCTCCAAACCTATTACTGATATGCTCGTTGATGGAAGCCACCAGAAGCTATAGCGCAAAGGAGGTCAGTGATGCCAATGATGGAACCTAGAGACGTTGGAATCAGATAAGTAGGTACAAATAGTGGACAAGTTGGCAACCAATCCATTTCCTCGATAGGTTACAAGAAGCAGAAAAGAAATGAGAAGACAGATGATGGGGATGTTTGGAAGAATGCTGCTGAAGACAACATAAAAATCAGATTCCTTTTGCCTTTCAAAGGGTAGTTCCATTATTAAATGTTTCAGAGGGTTTTTCCTAATTTGGAGAAATCAAATATTTAAAAGCAGACCCACATTGAAGTCTCCCAGCCAGCAGCAAATCTGGGTCTTGATAGATCTAGTTATTAAGAGCCAGGCCATCTGAGCAATCTGTTTGCCTGCCTTTCTTGCTGTGTTGGTAATTTTGCAAAATCTGCTGAATTTGCTCTTCTCCCCACAACAGATTGTAGACAGAGTAACAGATATTGGTTGGTTGTCTATCAGCCCTTAGAAAGAAACTTCCCTCTGAACTACTCCCAACCTTCTCACTCTGGAAATTTAGAAAAGAGACGATGGGGAGCATGCCTGTTAAGCAGTCGTGTCTGTGTATATATTTTATGTTGCTACACACAGACAATAGCCTTATCCTTCCCACTTCCTGCTACCTACCCCAGAGATGTGCTTTGGTCTGCCTTTCCAGACTGAGAACTCGACCTGCAGGGACAGCTCAGTCGCCATAAGATGAAGAAAGAGAGTAGGAAGCTAAAGGAAGCAGCTCACAGATTGACTGAAAAGTGGGGATGGGGGTGAGGGTGAGAGGGTTAAAAATTCGAGGACGGCCAGGGGGCAGTGGGACAAGAACAAAGAGAGCGACAGAGAAAATACAGAGGCAATTTCAAAGGAAAACTTGGTTTCTGGCTGTTTTTGTCAAATACACAGCCCAGGAACGAAAACTCCTTTTGCATATCTGTTTTCGTCTGAATTATTGTTGAACTGTTGGGCACAATTAATTGTGAATTACACCCAAGAAATGCTTCCTATCACCAGCCCTGAAGAGAACGCTCACCATATGCCAGGTCATAAATGTCTCTTTCCCACCGGAGTGACTTACCTCCTCAGCAAGAACCTATTCATCCTGTTCTTAATGATGATGGGGCGATTTTCCAAATAAGATACAATTTGAAACAAAAAATGTGGAAAACTAATGTTAGGAGTCTTCTGAACATATCTGAATTGCAAACAAACTTGACCAATTTGAAAGACAAATTTATTCTGAAATTAAAATATTTAATAGTAAGGAGCATTTTATAGTAGATGACCTAAAAAGTGTCCCAATTAAATGTTGACTAGGCCTGACTGTGTGCAAACCTTCAACAGAAAAATCTAATCAACTAAGTAAATATTATGCAACAAAAAGTAAACAAAACAAAACAAAAAACTCACTACCATGGGGTCAATTATGTTTCATAGTGACCTTATAGGACATAGTAGAACTGCCCCTTTGGGCTCAGGGACTGTAAATATTTATGAGAGTAGACAGCCATATCTTTCTCCATCAGAGCCACTGGTGGATTCAAACTTTTGGGCTTGCAGCTAGCAGCACAACTCTTAAACCACTACACCAGCAGAGCTCTTTAATTAGAAAGAGAAGCTCGGCACTGTGAGTGCAAAAGTGTTTAAGAAGAAAGCATTTAATGAGCTTTAAGTTCAATGCCAGTCATGTATTATATTAGATACTGTATAAGACCCACAAACTCACACAAATTATTAGCAGTTTTAAAAATATTTCAAATAATTCAGATAAAAATTATGGGCTTCAAGTCGAACATAGAATGTATTATTTCAAAGAATTCCAGGAAGTTAACATCCTCAACCCTGCTCCCTGTTCTAATTTCATTGGCTCCCTTGCATCCATGCTCTGGACATTACCTGTTTTCCTTTTATCTGATTTACCTCCCTGGATATGATAATGTGGTCTACCAAAACTAGTGTCTTCAATCAGACATATCCTACTTAGATGGTCCTCTTTCTGATTTCACCGTCTTCTAAATGTTTGGTTAACAATTTCGATAATTTGAAATAGATGAGATGAATGAATTCCTACCACCAATATATTTTTAATTATAACAATGTACCTTGGACCCTTGAATAGGGAGATAATATGATAACGTATGACAGAGATAGTATCCATTAAGTACGATGGAGTGTAAAACATTAAGGAACAATTACTCCAAATAACGACTCCCTACCAAATCCCAAGAGACCCAGTAGATTATCTTGTCAAACTCATTTCTCTCCATTAGTAAGGGGATTTAAAACATTTGTTTAGGGTTAGGGTTAGGGGAAAAAAATTGTCATAAAAAATGAGAAAAGTTAGTTGACCAATTGCTTAATCTCTTTCCATGAATGTTTTTAATGTATGCAGACATTCCTGGCCACCAAGATGTCCTTCATTAAAGATTGTGCTCCTGGTTAGCCCTATATTGAATATTCTCAGAATATTTCAAATTTCAATTTCTCACTGACACCTAATGCTTAACAGGTGTTTAAAAAATACTTGATTTGAAAAAAAAAAAAATATATATATATATATATATAATTATTTCTCACCAATAAAGAGTAACCATATGACAGTTTACCAGTTCTCAGCACACCACAGCAATTAAGTCAGAAAATAATCACAAGTGGTAGCTAAGATAATATATCTGGAGTTGTTTCTAACAGTGCTGTGATAGATTTATTGTGCCAACCTGGCCAATAAACACATGTGGGATTAATAAGGTTGCAGTTTAATTGAAGGGCAAAGAGATAAATGGCTCGCCAAACCTCGCCTTTCTGTCTCTTGTTCTATGATAATCAGACCAGTGTGTGGCTGCCTTAGCTAGTTCTCTGCCTCAACTTGCAAGCTACACTACCTGTGAGACACCCAACCTGTGAACTGTGTCACTACAGTTTGAGGTTCCTTTGAGATCTGCTTCTCCACACTGCTGGTGTATACTTCACTTGAGCTGGGGACTGTCGGGCCCTGTCATATGGCTGACTGTTGGTGACCTGCCCTGCTGTTTGTTGCCTGTTGCCAGACTGCCTGTATTGTTCTACAAAAGACTCAGAGCTGTCTGCTTCCTTGACTTGCACCCAAGCAGCCCTTGTGAAGGACTGCTAGTATATTAACTGTCTCATGGAGGTGAGTTCAACTTAGCCCTCTGTACTGCTCTATGGACTAATTAGCTGTTTATTTCTTCCTGTTATATATATACATATATATTCATAAGTGTCCTGGTTTTGTTTCTCTAGAGAACCCTTTCTAATGCAAGTGCCTATGTGCAAACCACAAAGTCGGCAGTTTGAGGGCACAGGAAAAAGATGAGATTTTCTACTCCTGTAAAGAGTTATAGGCTCCAAAAGTAACAGGGAGAGTAAGAATTGACTTGAAAGTAGTGAGTTTGGTTTGGATATTTCAAATTTCATTATTTCCAAGGACTTAGTATCCAATTATTTTTCCAATATTTAATACCACTCCTTTTATGAGTAAACATTATTCCTTGGTTTGAATCATAGTTGATGCATTTTCTAAAATATGAGGATATTTGCGATAACTAGAACATTTTCTTTGGCAATGAACCTAGAATGCATGGAGGCTAATGGATATCATGACCTGTAAGACTTCTGGAACCTTTAGGCACAAAGAGTTTGGTAACCTAGATTCAAATTATGGCATTGCCTTCGGTTCTGATTATGCCAAGGAAAGATTTCTCAGGTCTTGTGTGCTAGAATACCAGCTATTGCATAGGACAGACTTGCAACTAGATACCAGTTCCATCCTTATAATCATTAAAGTGTTTACACTTCAGTTCCTTTAACTGAAAAAGTGGGACAAACTGCTTGATAGAATTGTGTGAGGGTTTGTTGCATTCCTACCTTTTAAGTATTAAGTGTCATTCCAAGCATAGAGAATATACTTTTTATTTAAATTAATTTGAAGGCTATTTATAGATAAAAGCAATCATAAAACTTATGTTAGTCTGGTTAAACTAGGGAAGCAAATCCACAAAAATCCATATATGTGAAAGAGAGAGTTTTATATAAAGGGTAAGTGTACATTCAGAAAGCATCCCAACCCTGTCCAGTCCAAGCTCATAAATCCAACTTAGCCCATATGTTCGACACTGATCTATAACTTCCTCCTCAAACTCACAAAACACACTCAATGAGGCTAAATGCAGGAGGATCACAGGCCAGTGGGTAGAAAGTCTTTGAATCCAGTGACAGTGTAAGCACCTCAGCACTGGCAGGGGTCACTATGTGGCTTCTCCAGCACCCAGGGCTGTATCAGGGTAAGTCCTTGTGGCTTCTCTTCAGGGAGGTCTGGCAGGAAGTGAGCCATGCCAGCTGAGGCAACAAACTAGCTAAGGCAGCTGTACACTGGTCCGACCACCAGAGAGCAAAGGACCTGAAAACTAGAAAGGCAAGGCTCACAGAGTCATTTATGTCTTGGCCCTTCAATTAATCCCACATGTGTTTATTGGCCAGGTTGCCACAATAATCCTTAACTATCACAAAACGGATGAAAATATGGTCTTTCAAAAAGTTTATCATCACTCACTAGAAATTATAATAAACAATACTAATGGTGAAAAAATTCCACAATGTGCGAGCTATCCCTCCATTCTCTAGCTCCATCTCTCATGCAATCTTGTAACGTGAAAGAGGTTCAAGATGTATTATAGGTATAGGAATTATAATTATTTATTTTACATCTTTTGAACACTTATTCTACTAAGAACTCATTTAAATATATCAGATATGATGTCATTAAATATGTAGGTTTACTCTTCAAAAGCAGCTTTAAAAAAGATGAACTAAAGCATGTGGCTGAACTAAAAGGTGAACCAAAAATCACAAAGCATGTGGAAAACTTGGATTTAAAACTAGAAACTAACTCCAGAGTCAATGTGTTTTTGTGTGTGCGTAGAATTGTTTATTTAAGCACAAACATCTGTGTGTATATATATATAAACATGTCTTCAACATTTTTTTCAGTGTTGTGGTTAATTTTTTTAAATCATTTTATTGGGGGCTCATGCAATTCTTATCACAATCCATCAGAGTCAATGTTTTATAATAATATCCATCCTGCCTTACTAGAAGAACTCATTTCTCCCTTCTTCCCTCCAGAACATGGTGAGAAAATGAGGGAATATCTTGCATGCTGATCATGTTTCTCCATATGTAGCCCACAAAACCCCAACCTGATCTCAGTGCCTGTCATTCTTGATGTCCTGTTCACACTGCCCCTCTGTCTGATCTAACTCATTTGGTGATTTATGGACCATGTCAATGTAACTTAATGTCCTAATGCTCCTAGTCAAGGACCATCGAATGTCTTCTGAGGCCTCCAATGTCCTTGAGTGGAAAAGTACTAGGACACAAATGTTAGCCGCTTCTGTGATCTTTAGGTGAAAGGAAAAGAGTATTGGGCAAAAAAACCAACAAGCCAGGGGTCCTGACTGTACCATTCATTAGCTGTGTGACTTTGGATAGGAGGCCAGTTCCCTTTTTTGACTTCCAGAGTATGAGAGCGGCTGCCATTCTGTTTCACTTTTGAATTGTTTTCAGATGTATCTTTTTCTGGGCTCTGAGCCCATACATTAATAAGACACAATCTTAAATAAAGAGTTGATCCATTTGTCTTCTATTTTATAATGAGGCAAGTGTATGACTAATGATTGGTAGACTGCAAAAATGTAGTGAATTGATTCACTAGTGAATGGAGTGAACTTTTTTTTGAAGATAGAATACGAGTGGACTTCTTGGGATATGAAGTATATCTCTGGGCAACGCACTCACTATTTTGTGTTACTGTGAGCATCATTCTCTCAAAAAGGTGAGTGTGGATCTCTATTTCAGAAGAAAGGGAATAGTGGCCTGAGGTAAAAGAAGACTGTGATTTAAATGAATTTTTCACAAAGGAATGGTTTAGCATAAAATAAGAAGAACATTTCTTCCCGGAAAGCGTACTCTAAATGAAAAGTAAGCATGCAATTCTTAAGCATTCAAGAGGGTTTCATCAGCTTTACCCCAGATTTGAATCTAGATGGAACCCTAGGATTTTATCTAAGTTGTTTCGCAATGTTTAGTAAGGGAAACTAGCTCACAGGAGAGAAGAAAGGGCCTTGGAAAACATTGCGTAGAATTAAGTTCAAGTATTACATTAGGCTCAAATGCTCTGACTCTTTTTCCAGCATACCAATTCTTTCTAGAAATTATTCATAATCAGAAGAAAGGAAGTCTATTTTAATGAACTATAGTATTGGGTCCCAATATGTATATTGAAATAATGAAATTGTTCTCATTGATGCAGGTCTTGGGACTCTCATTTTGGGAAACAAATTCACCAAAGCCTCACATCTGAAAAGCCCCATTGGAAGTACATGGTGTCCTAATATCTCAATCTGCATTAACATGCAGATCAGTTCAGAAAGTTCTCTCATGGTGATTGAATGAGCGAGTCGCTGTAGAAGAAGAGAAACTGAAGGATGTCTCCAGGCTAACGCTCACCTTTAAGGACACAGAAGCTTGTATTGCCCCTGTCCCCAACTCCCAAGCCTTGCAGCAATATGTCCTTGGTCTAACCTTAAGCTGTTAAGAACAGACAATTGTCTGGATAGATGATGGATGATATGTCTTAGATTTTTACTTACCCTCTGTGGTATTTGGCATGATATGTACAATATCTATTTCTAGGTTCCAGCCTCAGTCTTTTCTTGTCTGCTTATGTAAGTGTTGGAGTGTCTCCCTTGGGGATTTTTATTGCTCAGAGTTGCCTCTTACTTGGTCTTCCCCATCATATCACCTGACTGGTGATGAAAAAGCAGGGCTGGGTCCGGAGCCATTGTTTTTGTTTTTTTTTAGTAGAACCCAAGGCATCAGATTGAACCAGGCTTCAAGGGGAAGATGTTTCTTTCAAAATGACACTTGTTAGGATCAATTTCAACAGTGCTAGATACAGGATCAGAGAGGAAGCTATATTTCATTATTTTATACCACAAGAGTAGATTTTTTCAAAATAATTTTTAAACATTATCTTAGTTAATATTGCAAAAATACCCTTTATCAGACCTTTCCAATTTTCAGAATGAAGTCTAAATTCCTTAAGAGCTATTTAAAGGCCGCTCTAGATTTGCTGCCTGACAATGACTCTGATATCACTCTTGGCTACCTCTGTCTCTTCTCCAAGCCATGCATAATGTTCTCCTCTGCTTTGAAGACATTGGTTATCTTTTATTTCTAGTTTTGAACATGCACTTGTTTCCTCTACTTGAACGCCTCTTTTAGCTTCCCCTACTTCACCCTGACCTTCAGTCTTGGATTAAATACCACAGCCTCAGGGCTCCTTCCTGATCTTGGAAGAGTACATGGAGGACCTCTGCTTTGTGCCCCTCTAAGAGGATTGCTCACCACACTGAGAGGTTGTCTCATTTTTCTATCTTTCCTTTAGACTGTACGGGAGAAAATATGCTAACCTTAATCACAGAGATATTCTAGGATGCTACCCCAAAGCCCAGAAGAATCAATGTCTACACAAAAATAAATAAATAAATAAACTCACTGCCATAGTTAATTTCAACTCACAGTGACTCTCTAGGACAAGGTACAACTACTTCTGTGGGTTTCTGAGATTGTAATTGTTTACAGAAGTAGAAATTCTCATCTTTCCTTCACAGAGAGAACAATCTAAATCTTGATTTATATATTTATGACAATGGATTGATTAGTTATTGGGTATGAACTTTACACGAAGGCAAGGTAGAAACATTCTAGTCAAGAGATAAATATCTAAATGATAGCTACAGACTGATCTGAAGCTCATTAGAGTCTTTAGATGAGACGTTGTCTACAATTCAGAGCAGGAAGGGACAAAGAATCTCTGTGAAATCAAGAGATCAGGCTCGAGAGCCAGACGAGGCAATGAAGATTTGAGGACAGATACAAGGAAAAGCCACATTTAATAGCTGGATAATTGTACCTCACTGCATCTTTGCTATCTGAATATTTTGGCTGAATTAAACCTTTCCCCCAATAACTGATGATAGCACAGATGACCTTTGGTTTAATTATGACAAATCAAAACTTGGATTTCCACACCCCTACTGGCTTCAACAATTTGACTTCATTCTGTCCTTGTGTGGTCTGCTTTTCTACATGTAAGAGCCCGAGGATGACCAAGAACAATGTAATGGCTTGAATTATAATAGACTTACCCTTTGCCTGCTAGACATCTGATGGTTGCCAAATTGACACTGTTTTGAACTTGAGATGATTTAAGGAATAGTATTAATTTATCATGTTATTATTTAATTTTTAATTATGCAAGGAAATATATATATAATGTTATGCCAGATCATATAGTTTTGTTTTATATGTTTCTGAAATATCTTCCCATAAAATAGAAATTTGGGGGAAATAATCTGATAATTTGTGTTGCCTTCATATATCCAGGATATGTTTATTTTAATAATCATAATAATCCTTATATAATGTTATTTCCAGATTTTATATTCAATGCTTTCATGATTCTGAACTAAATTCTTTCCTTGCCAATAGGTTTATGAAATGACTGGTTTCCTGAGCATCGTGTCTGCAAAACTCTTAGGAGCTATTAATCCAAGCCTTTGCCTTTTCATTTTAAAATCTCACGTTTCTGCAAGGAAAATTCAATCCACTTAATCCTCATTGATTGGCATTTAGTGTAGCTAGATGATGTTTGGTGAGAACTCTGGGTGTCTAACCAGCAGTTTGATCAATTTGTTATACTTCTTGCCATGCTAATCTTATTTTGCACCTGGAAACCATGTTTCCCTGAAGTGTTCTAAGTTCATTTAAACCAATGCCATTGCTAACTTGACAATGGAGAAACTGAGGCATGAACTATTCATTGCCTTAGTTTACTCCATGTTATGAAAAATATCTGTTACCTGAATCCCTACATACCTAGGCTTCGTCCTTTTATTGTTTTCTTTATTTTTATTTATAACCTTCATATTTGTACCCTTGGTACTCATTTAGAGAGTAAAAATCCCTGGGTCTTTATCCTCTTTTCTTTAAAATGAGGGAAATAATACATCTCAATTTTTATTATTACTATTATTTATATAAGTGTATGAAAACTGTTTACGGGAAAGAACCTAGCATAGTATCAGGAGTATACAGTGATAAATATTCAACGAATATGGCCTGAAGGTAAGAATAAAAAATATAAAGGCAAAGGGTAGTCAAGACGCTGAACTGAATCTCTAAGTCTAGGACAGGTTCCATGTGAATCAAGATTATCTGTGATGTTTGTTAAAATTATTGTTATTATCTATTTCAGATAAATGGAATCGAGGGACCTTGAAATCATGAGTTTATCAAGCTCTCCTAAAAGATGCATCCTCGGATGACTAGTGCATGGAACTTGGTGAATGATGCTGAATCTCTTAATCAAGTAGGACAAACGTTTAGGTAGATTCTAGGCATTGAAAATGAACTGAGAATTCACAATATTGTTTAGCTAAGAGAACAGGAGGTGCACCCTAAAACCCTACCTACATTGACTCTGGGAGTGAATCCACATGATGGGACACATCAGATGTGCAATGCATTTGTCAACAATCTTTCAGGATTTTCTTGGAAATCTGCTCCTGAATCCACAGTTGTCTTCTCACTAGGAGAGAAATATGTTGGATATGGAAAAATATTATATCAGTCATTTCTATTGCAAAGTTGATCATTTTAAGAGGTGAAATTTATTTTTTTTTAAACTCCAGTAAAGATTTACAGCCTAGCAACCCCTCCGGAGCAGCTATTTTCTACCGTGTATGTTGGTACCAACTCTACGGCAGTGTGCTTTGCTTTTGGACTACCCATGCTTTATCATGATCCATAGAGCTGAAGACCTTTGCATAGTCCTTGAAGCACTAAATTCTCTGTCATCTCTTCCGACAGATTTGTCCATTTGATTTCTATGTATTCCATCTGACAATGTCCATATGTGTAGTCACATTTTGTTTTGTTGAAGAAGAGATATTTTCGCAGAAGTGATTGTTAGTATTGCAAAATTCTGTTTTGCAATCTCCAGCTTCACTGCTATCACCGCATCCATATTTCTGAACAACTTCTCCTTCCTCTTTGTTTCTAACAGTTTCATACCAATCATGTATAGTTATAAATGTGCCTTGATTACATGTTCGATTAATTAAACACTATATAATTTGGTGAAATTATTCAGTTTCTCAGTCATTAGCTTTAGTTGTTGATGTATACATCTGTATAATGATTGTATTGACTGGATTTCCTTGCATGATGGTAGATATTTTTCTATCAGAGAGCTTTGTACCTCAAATTCAACTTGAAATGTACTTTTTGAATCTATCATTCCAAGTACAGTAAACCAATACCAGTCCCTGTTAACTCATAATGCCTAGGGTATTCACCTTGAAGTGTTCCACTTCATTCTTGGCAACTTCTAATTTTCCTGGACTCATATTATGTACAATCCAAGTAACAATTATTAATCGATGTTTACATACAGCTGATTCTTCTCATTTCGAATCATGCCCCATCAGCAAATACCCCATCAGTAAAGACACAACCAAAGACTTGAGTCCATCCATGTCATTATGCTTTACTTCCATCATGACTGTATCTCCATTGTCTTTTCTTCACATAAACCTAATGCAGGTAGGTGATGCTTGCTTTATATGACCTTTAAGTAATTGTATTGTTTTTGACATAAGGAACATATAATTGAGTAAGTAAATAATTTACCCCTTTCTATCTGGCTACCCTGAAACTTACAAATGAATCCACAGAATACCAGTAACAGATGTATGGTCTATATTCATTTTTGATTCACCAAATTATCAATTCTATATTGTAACAGTTTATATATGTTTGAATATAACATTCGTTTTCTTTGTTTCTTGTTTTCATTTGGTAATAGATAGCTATAAATAAAAAATTGAGTGAATATTTAAATCCACCCACCCCCCTTTTACCTGAGTTTGTTCAATTTTATTTTAATACAAATTCTTATCTTGGCCAATTAAATAATCCCCATGTCCCTCCTTAAATAGAGTCTTCTTTTGATATTATTTGAGGTAAAAGAAGTTAAGAGAGTAAAAATCAGGAAATTAGTTATAGGAGTATAAACATGGTTCATATAAATCAATTCTGTAAATAGATCATCAGCGAGGCTTAGAAAAATGGTTCTCAAATATGCATGCACATTAGAATCCACCAGAGAAATTGGCAAAAAATAATGATGATACCTATGGTTCATCCCTAGTGACTGTGATTTAGTTGGTTAGGTGTATAATTTGAACTTGGAAATTTTAAAGTCCTCAGGTGATTCTAATTGGTAGAATCTTTAACATCATCATAACTCTCATTATTTTATTACCTGATTTATGCTTTTTTTAAAATTATTTCAGAATAGAATCCTTGTACTTTGTGATGGAAAAAACAACTACACCTAAACTCCCAATTTTTAAAATGTTAGGTATCCAAACTAAGAGACTCTCTGTCCCAATTCCATATTGCAATGCAAGAGATTGGATTGCCCCCTCCTGAATCTAATAGTTGTATCACATGTAATTAAGGTTTGGAATTGTGAGAATGATAATTGTTCAGAGATAGTGCTTCATATATCAGAGAAAGAACCAATTTCTCGAGAAGCTGGGATTATTGAGCAAGACAGATACAAATCAAATGCATGTGTTATATATAAAGGAGCCCTGTTAAAGTTTAAGACATCATTCTGAAATTGACTGAATTTCTCACCTTACTTGAGTACTCACCTGGGTTCCATCTCTTGGTTGGGGTAGCTCTAGACTAGATAGTATCAGTCAATGAGAATTTAAGTGATCACAGCAAGCATTTACTTAGTAGTTATTAATGACCACATAATGCACCAAACACTTTAAGTAAATATTATTCTAAATCCTTACAAAATCCCTATGAAATTGTACTAATGTCACTATATATGAATGAGGAAACTCAAGTTTTCAAGAGACCTTAATAGTCAAAGACTGTCAGGTCATAAAATGGTGATGCCAATTCTTGAAAGAGGTTGACAAGACACCAGTTTTGGGTCTGTTAATGTCCAAAGGGCAGTATACGCAAATGCCACCTCCCCCGAACTAACTCCAGGAATACCCAGTCACATAGTAGTAACCACTGAGTTCCCAGTGTCCTAGTCTGCTATATCACGGAAAACCTGGACCAGAGCTTTGGCCGGAGTGTGTTTGACCAGCACTTTGAGCAGTTTCTACAAACAAATCGTCTTACTCTGTCAAAAACATTCTAAAGTGAAGAGATTATATTCTGGAGAGCCTACATTGGAGAGATTGTGTTCTCTATTGCAGCCTTGATAGATCTGAAAGTATTTAGGTCATTTGACTACCCCAGTCAGTACATGGCATATCTGTATCTATTTTATAGAATGAAGGCACAGAGACTCAGTGAGTTTTAGTGACGTGTCCAGTCATGCAGTTTAGGTTCTTAAACTTTAGTAGAAAGGCATCATGTGATAAAGGAAGTTCCACTTGATAAATCACCTGGAGTGTTGGCAATGATACTGAGATGTAATGGTAGGTTTTTGCCTTTAAATTAGCAGAAACAGAATGCTCATCCACTCTTATTTGTGGAAACAAATCCCCAAAGAGGCCCATAAACTTAATGATTATCCCTGGCAGAATTTACACTCAAGTTTTGAGACGTTTCCCCTATCTGCTTGTTAAACCACTGTCGTATTTAGCTCTCTCTTGCAATGTTTGGTAATTAAATGCTAATTCATTGCTGTGCTTTTTCATTTACTTTATGGTTATTTTCTTATAAATATTGTTATTGCTTTCATTAATATTTAAAATTTGCCCAGCAGTTCCTAAAAATATTTTCTTCATTGGAAAAAAAGCAAATGAGAAATAAAAAGTAAATTTTATCATTGTGAAATAGGTACTTTCCTCTCTGTGTGTCAATCTTATCATAACTCTAAAACTTAATGGAAGAAACTATGATGTCTCCATCGTATAAATTCTGTATCATTTCTTATTATTTTATAGTCTATTTGCTATGGTCCCATTAATCTTACAGCCTCTAACCAGAGATAATATGTACCCTCCAATAAGAAAGCATTAGTAACTCACTTCTCTTTAATTAGGGAACTTTCCTTGCTGTCTAACTAAAGTATTTTTATTTATTTTTAATTACCCATCAGTAATATAATTTTATGAAGCCGTAGCTTGTAGGTCATTAGAGCCATATATAGGAGTCCGGCAACTTTGGGAGTTTCTCAGCTCCTGTAGGGTACTAAAGAGTTAAAAATAGACTAAAAGTATGTGGCACTGTCTGCATTGATTCCCTACCTTTACGTCGCAGTTCTGCTTGTTTACTGAGAGTGTCACCAAGGCCCCCAAGTAGCATCTTCAAATGATTTGACAATCTCCTCAGAAAATGTACACTCACTGAGAAGAATGAACTGAACTGACAAGAGTGTGCAACGTTCCTGTACCTCCACATAAACGTCTATCAGACTCATACCAAGTTTTCATGTCTTGAAGATTGCTGGTATTTGCAATACCATCTCATTTTTCTTTATATCCCATGGTGGAAAAGACCAGTTTTCTCCACAGATCCATGTTCAACTCCCTTGAGCAGTTGCCGTATGGTCAATTGTAACTCATTATGACTCCATGTGCTACAGAGTACTAATATGCTTTATGGAGTTTTCATGACTGACCTTATGCAAGCAGGTTGTCAGGCCCTTCTTCTGAGGTACCTGTGAGTGGGTTTGAACTGCCAACCTTTCCATTGGGAGTTAACAACTTAAGCACCTGTGTCACCAGGGATTCTTTCTTTTCTTTACAACTACGGAATCGAAATTGAGCTCATGGCTACTCCGGGAAGGATTTTTTATCCAGTGCTTTGCAGTCAGTGTGGCCATGAAAATTCCTACTGATAGAATATGGACAGAAGTGATGTATATGATTTTTACCTGACTTGATTTACATAAGACACTTTAACTTTACTTATTGTCTTACATCTTCTGCCAGTTGGGATATGGATGAGCTTGTGGGTCAGCTCCAATAGGCAGGACTAATGAATGAGCAAGAAGGTGGTAAGAACCTGGGCCTCTGTACAGCTGCCTGCGATAGAGCCTGTCCCAAACTAAATGTTGTCTCAAACTAAAATGGTATTCCATGAGATGGAAAGAAATCTTCATGTCTTGATGCCATTTTTATTTGGGGTTCAACATTTATCTTTACCCAAATTTCTTTCCTTAAAAACAGTATCTTCTAGTATCGATCTTTTATACTCTTTTCTATATATATATTGCTTACATGGTACTCATTTTCTACACAGAATAACAAGCAGTTAAGTACTTCTCAATCACCCTCTAAGACTGAAAACTCTTATTTTACCTTTGCAAACTCTACTGTATCTTACATTTTTTACAAAGCAGAGATGATGTAGTCTATAAGAAAGACTTTACAGTTGATGTGACATGTGGCTACAGAGGAGAGTTTAGTAAATTTGTGTTTTGTTCATTTTAATGCTGAGAATTTGCACATGACATTGGATATACTTAGACTCTGAGAAAGATGTGGTTTTGAATTCTACCTCCAAGGGATACTGGTAATGTGACTGACTTTGGGCAAGTGGCTTACCTCTCTCAAAGCCTTTTGTATCTTTACCTGCAAAATGGGAATAATACAACCTACCGAGAAAATTGTTGTTAGGCATTGTGCATGGCTAGTCAAAGCAACTCTACCTACAATGCAAAGGAAGACTCAGTGGTCCCGCACCATCCTCTTAATAGACCACGATGTTTGAAACCACTGTTACAGCCTTTGTGCTCATCCCTCTAACTTAAGGTCTTCCTCCTTTTTTTGCTGACCATAGGCTTTCCCAAGCATGGTGTCCTTCTCCAAAGGCATGCCTTTCCTAACAAAGTACATGACATGGAGTCTTCCCCATTCTCCCTTCTGTGAAACAGTGTGGCTCTGCTTCTTCCAAGACAGGCTGATTCCACAATCTAGCGCCCATGGTATAGCCATTACTCTTTGCCAACACCTTACTTCAAAGATGTCCATTTTTTCTTGGGTCTTCATTACTCATTATTCAGTTTTGGATGCAGATGAGGTGATTAAAAATATCATTACTAAAGTCAGACACACCTTAGTCTTCAAAGTGACATCTTTACTGTTTGATCCATTAAAGAAGTCTTTTGCAGCAGATTTGGCCAATTCAAAAAATGGTTTGCTTTCTTAAGCACTGTTACTACAGGGATTGATTGTAGGTTCTAGTAAAATAAAATAACTCTTAGAACCAAACATTTTTCCATTCATCACTCTGTTGCTTATTGGTCCAGTCATAAGGATTTTTGTTTCTCTCAAGTTATGGTGTAATCCATATGCTAGTCTACAGCCTTTGATTTCCCTCAGAAAGTGATTCAAGTGCTCTGCACTTTCAGCAGATCAATGCATCATTCACAGGCTTTAATGAGTCTTCCTCCAGTCCCGAGGCTGCATTCTTCCACATAGTATCCAGATTTCTGGATTATGTGTACAGCATTCAAACTGAATTTTAAACCTAAAATTCGAATTCTAATTTGAAACCACATGGTATGCTCTTGTTCTGTTTAAACATCTTCTTCCTGGTCTATGTACAGATCCTGCATGAGCACAATGAAGTATTTTGAAATTTACATTTTTTGCAAAGTTATCTAAAGTTGTTTTATGATCCTCACAGTCAAATAGCTTTCCATAATCAATGAAAAATATTTAGACATCTCTCGGGTATTCTCTGTTTTGAGCCAACATGAATTTTAAGGCAGTAGTGCTATCTCTCATCCTTTCCTGTATCAGGCTTGAATTTCTGGCTGTTTCCTGACAATGCACTGCTGCAACCGTTTTTAAATTATGTTCAGCAAAATTTTATTCCAGTGTGAATTTGCTGATTATTTGATAAAATCTCCTATCTATTTGGATAAACTCTCCTGGGAATGGGAACAAATATGGATCTCTTCCAGGCAGTTGTAGAGGTGGCTGTGTTCCAGATATCTTGGTATTATGAGTGAACACTACTACTACTGAATCCATTTCTTTTATTTTTTCCAACAGTTTTATTGGCACATAATTTACCTGCCATACAATTCAATAGTTAAATCATTCAATCATATCAAGGGGAATTGTACAATCACCACCACATCTATTGTAGAGCATCCCTCCCTCCCCCATAATGGTTCAATCACCTTTAAAATGAGTTGTGCAATCATGACCAGTTCTTGAAACAGCTCAATCAATGCTCAGTTAATTCTCTGCGTGTTTGTTTGTTTATGCCAATGCCTTCAGTCCAGCGTAGCTATTTTTTTCATCACCATTGGTTCTTGAACATGTGCTACCTCTTCAAATGGCTTAACCTTGGCCTTTTTGTTTGTTTGCTCGTTTGTTTAGTAACTGTGCTTTCTTTCTTTCTTCTTCTTCACTTGAAGTTTTTCTTCAGTTCTTTTAGCTTGCGTGATTCTGATCACGTTCTTCTCTTTTGATTTTCTAACTGCAGGATTTTGCAAATTTGATTAACATATTTGTCTTTTCAAGTCTCCCTGTGAAATCTTCTGTGTAACTTTTACTTCTTGGATTCATCCATTCTCTTCACCCACGCAACATTCAAGAGCTAGTTTCAGTCACCCCTGTCATTAATTTTGGACTTCTCTTTCTTTCTCAACTTTTTAATGTTTTTTTTAATTTCTTCATGACAATACCTTAGATGTTATTTCACTAGGAGTTTGTTTTCTGGTTATTAAATAATATTCAAAGGGTCTAATATATGCTTGAGATAGTCTCTAAATCCAAGTTGGATATCACTAATATTGTACATTGGGGTTTTTTTGTGGCTTTATTTAGATTTTTTTCACCTTCAACTTGAGCTTGCATCTGAGCAATTGCAGTTGGCCTCGATTTTTGTCAGAATAATAATGGTGAAGTTGTCTCAGTACTTTCCACATATGTAGTCTCTTTGAATCCTGTATAGTCCATCCACCAAGATCCATGTGTATAGTCACCATTTATGATGTTGAAAAATATATTTGCAATGAATAAGTTATTGGTCTTGCCAAATTTGAGCATGTGCTTTCCAACTTTATTTCTATTGCCACGACTATTTTCCAATTGTTTACCCTTCTTTCTCCAGCTTTCCAATTCCAGTCACTAGTAACTATCAGTGCATGTTTGATCAGCTTCAGACACAGAAGTAGTAAAAACACCACTGACAGTGTTGTACTCCAGATTACATGTCTAAATATTATTTTTCACGGTGAATGTAATGCCATTCCTTTTGATTTGTCATTCACAACCTAGTAGACCATAGCTTTGTTGGATCTGAATAACCAACACCTGTCCATATCAATTAACAATACCTAGGGTATTGATATTGATATATTCTCTATCATTTAAACAAATTCATGTCTTCCTTGCATCAGACTCTATGCTTCAACTTTCTAGATATTTCTATTCAGAGCTGTTTCTTCTTATTGTCCTCATCATCCTGCCCGCGTTTTCAAATGTAAATCAGCTAATATTTTCTTGCTCATTTGTTGTTGTTTTTTCTTTTTTGTAGGGTCTTTGGTTGCGTTTTGCTGCTATCATCATCATAATCATATCTAGTCCCTAACTAAGCCATAGAAAATAGTTCACAATCTCTCTACTTCCGATGATGCTTTAACATGAAAAGGGATTATACCCTTCTTTAAGCTGGGTTGGAAGAGTATTTGGCAATCATTTTCACAGCCAATATTATGACTCACTCCCTCAATGTCATTTTAATCTTTGCTAATGTTTGAATTTCTTTCAGAAGCGAAGGAAATGCCTTTTTTTGCTGTGGCATTTTCAGGCCAGGTAGTGGTACCATACAGTGAGCTATTTGTGATGAACCTGAGGCCACATTGTCCAGCTGCTTAAATCGTCAAAACAGAAGACATGAAGCCATTTAAGATTAGATGTAGCCTTATTTTGATTAAGATGAATTTCCTGTGCATTCCCTGGCATTTGTGCACTGTTTTCAGGAAATATATTCTTCCCAGTCACTTAATTGAAAGAACTTAGATTATTTTTGTTTAGTTTATGAGCATTCCAAAATTCTGCTGCCATGATAGTTTTTTTTTAAGTCAATGTAAAAAAACAATGATATTAGATGTAATTTACTTGCACCTCCTGAATTCTTCTTGGAAAAACTTCTAGCAGCGATTCTTAAAAGTTTTGATTTACGGATTCTATTGAGAAAGTAAAATGTTTACCTAAAACACAATGCAAACAGTTTCAGGGTGTTCATTGATTTTTTTTTCCCCCACAAGAAGCTAAAGGACATTTATAGAGGTCTAAATACAGGCATGTCTATATGTAAATACATTTATCTACAATCACAGGGGAATAGATCTATGTACATATATTTATTTATAAAGCATTATGGCAGCAGATGAACATTGGGCCTCCACTCAAGTACTCCCTCAATGCAAGAACACTTTGTTCTACTAACACAGCACCCTGTGATGCTCACCTTTCCTAACACAATTGTTGAAGACAAAATGGGTGCATAAGCAAATGTGGTGAAGAAAGCTGATGGTGCCCAGCTATCAAAAGATATAGCATCTAGGCTCTTAGAGGCTTGAAGATAAAAATGTGGCCATCTAGCTGAGAAGCAACAAAACCTACATGGAAGAAGCACACCAGCCTGTGTGATCATGAGGTGTCTATGGGATCAGGTATCAGGCATCAAAGACCCAAAAATCATATGATTGTGAATGAGGGGGAGGGAAGAGTGGGGACCCAAGGCCCATCAGTAGTCAATTGGACAGCCCCTATCAGAAAGAGAAGAGCCAGTCAGGGTGTAGTATAGCACTGATAAAACACACAACTTTCCTCTAGTTCTTTAATGCTCTGCCCCCCACTCCCACTACCATGACCCCAATTCTATCTTATAAATCTGGACAGGAGCAGGAACACTGGTACAAATAAGAATTTGCAACACAGGGAATTCACAACAGATAAACCCCTCAGGGCCAATAAGGGGAGCAGAGGTACTAGCAATGTAAGGGGGTGGGGTGAGGGTGGTAAGGGGGAACTTATCACAATGACAGACTTATGGTCCCCCTCCCATGGAGATGAACAGCAGAAAAGTGGGTGAAATGAAACAGCAGTTGGTGTAAGACATGAAAAAAAATGTATAAATGATCAAGGAGGAATGGGGGAGGAAGGGGAAAAAAGGAGGAGCTGATGCCAGGGGCTCAAGTAGAAAAAAAATGTTTTGAACAAAATGATGACAACATATGTACAGATATGTTTGACAAAATGGATATATGTATGGATTGTTATAGGAGCTGTAAGAGCCCCCAATAAAATAATACATTTTTTTAAGAGAAAGAAACTAAATGTATGCGTAGCCTTAATCTGCTATTATGGAATTGTGCTATCTTGGAGAATTTCCAATTTACTGTATTTTGTTTTAATGGACTAAACAATTTGGGGGGCCCATTTTAGTACTGCTATACAATGAAGCAAAGGCATAGTGCTTGCAAGGTCTGCTAGGTTGCTACCTGGAAGGTCTGTGGTTTGAACCCACCAGCTGCTCCATGGGGAGAAAGGCTTTCTACTCCTGTAAGGAGGTGCAGTCTGAAAAAATCACAAGGGCCCTTTGACCCTGTCCTGTAGGGTTACTGTGAGTTGCAATTAACTCGATGGCAGTGAGTTTGGTATTTGGTTTATTCTATGATGCAAGTTAACATAGATGATAAATGCATAAAACTACCTAGACAGCAAATAAATGCATAATACATCCCTGAACTTTCAGGAAATTTAGATATTTACAATTGCCTGAGTATTCAAACTTTCTTGTTGATTTAATGTTGTTATTTTCTTCTTTGTTTTATTTACCTTTTCATTTCTCAGTGTTATTAGTAGTCATGTCTTTTCTTTGGGAGAGCAATGCCTGAGACTCTCTGCAGCCTCTAGCATGGTGTTTTAAGAATTCCACGATGCGTGCCTTTCACATTCCACTTTCTGCATCATCTTCCACCACTAGTGCCCAATCCCTGACATTTACGTGTCATCAGGTCAGCGTTGTCATATCTCTGTCCTGCTTTTCATCTTCATGTCCTTCAGCCCTCGGTCCTGAGTCTCTCCTCCATGGCCGTAACTTTCTTCCTGTCAGGAAACTGGCAAACTATTCATTTCCTACCCTTCTGATAATGTCTTCAAATGTATCATTCCTCTTTATTTCTGCATAATTTGCCCAATGAACAGGTATGATTTGAGCAGGATGTCTGAGTAAATGTGTCTTACCTACATGGCTAAGAATGGTTGTATAGGGAATCCAAGTGGAACGTCAACATGGTCAAAAACTAGATAGGAATTCGACATTAGAAGCAGTTTTCTGTGGACAATCAGTACTGATAATGGTGCAGTTGAAATTTATTATTTTAATGATAATATTATCATTTATTGACTGTCCATTATAGAACACTGACACAAACCAATAACTCTTGATCTTTGACAACTTCCTTGCCTTTCTCTGCCTCAGATTTTTCTTTGCAAAATGGGATTCATAAAGCTCCTTTGGATTCGTCAGAGAGGTGAAAGCGAAAGCTAGGCTGGCATTACCTAAATGCCTAGCGTCTCTTAAAAAATGTTGCAGTGTGCTTGGCACATAAAAGTGCTCAATAAATGCTTGTATCAGTAATTATTATAATATTGTCATTGCTGTTATTGTCCCTTTTATCAATGCTATAAGACAGGGGAGTTGCTACCCACATTTTAGAAATAACCAATTATACCTAGTTGAATTCTTTCAGAGAATATACATACCAACCCCCTGAGATTGGTAAAGATGAACATATTTAGGCACATAATTTTAGAAGAAATAACATTAGAGAATCCATGTTTGATCTTTTGTTTCCTGCTCTTTTCCCAAGAAAACCTTCAAAAGAGGGAGGAGCATGACCTCCTGGCAAGGAAGATTGAGACTTCTTACCAGTCTGGCCCTACCCCCATCCACTCCCTCCATCTTTCCCACACCATCCCACCCCACCCCCACCCCGCCAACCCACCCTGGAAAGTTTAAACTGGCTTCCCAGGTCAGAGGCTTGGAACTCATATCTGCCACTTTATTCCTGTAGATCAATTCTGACCTTCTGTTTTGAAGTTTAAAAGCTTCAAAGCCTCCTTGGACATCAAATAATTCTTACTAAATGCTATTTGGGCATTTTGTATGCAAATGAATTGGTATTTGGGCTGCTTCCAGTTAACTTGCATGAGCTTTACCAAACAAAAGATGAAGCTAGGCTGGAGAAACTGCATTCTGGACTCTGTGGTTTTCAAAAATTAAATACACACACACAAACAAACAAAATAATAACTCAAAACATTAGACACATATGGTCTCACTTGCTTTTGTTTCCAAACAAGAGCGGCGAGTTATTTTCAACCTAGAAAATGGCATAGGAAAGACTTATTTTAATTGTGTGGAACACAGGGTCACTAAGAGTTACAGTAGTCTCAAGGACATTTGACAACAACAATGACTTATAAGCAGAGAGCCATTTGTCTGGAGAAAGGGGGGTAAAGACTCATTTGTGGTCCTGCATTTATATTATTAACCACATGGTTGCACTTGAGAAAATCAGTCCATTTTTCTGGGCCTCAATTTCTTTATCTGTAAAATGAAGCACTTGTCTTCATTTCTGATCTCATTTTATTTTCTGTGACTATATGCTACAGGTACCATGAAATTCTGACAAGAAGAAAACCAGTCAAGGCAAAGACCAACTATTTTTAAAAATTTTATATCAAGCTTTATTTTTGAAAACTTAAAAGATACGCCATATGTCAGTAATAACAAATTCAAAAGGAATGAATGTCAAAATGAAGAAAATGAACATATAATGGAAATGAACATTGCAGTGCCGATCTGAAAGTGCAATGCTGTCTGTGATAGGTTAAAATCTATATGCCTACAAGGAATATTATTTAATGAAACTATTATTTGTATTTTGCAATGACAAAATGAAGAATTCTACCAAGATGTTTTATCTAATTGATCAAAATTGCAACCAAGATGCGTTGATACTTAATGTGATTCAATTGTGAAAGATGGAAAGAAGGAAGACAGATCAGTACTTGGAACAGTATGGCCATGGTGATAGAAACAAAGGTGGAGATTGTATGGCAGAATTTTGCAAGATCAAAGACTACTTGCAAACACCTTTTTTTTTTGTCCAACAAACTAAATGGTGACTGTACATGAGGACTTTCCCAGATGGAATATAAGGACTTAGATTGACTAAATCTCTGGGGAGAGGCAAGGGAAACGTTCAATATTATTAACCAACACTAAGCCATAGATCAAGTGTGGAACAGACATCAAATGCTCATGTACAATTTGAAGCTAAAGCTGAAGAATATTAAAAGAAGTCCATAAGATAGGGGTGGACATTGCAGACAGGGCATGGTGCCCCAAGAGGCTAGACTGGAAAACACAAGCTTTTCTTTCTTGGTATATTTTAATTTGTTCTT
>NW_022111310.1:22560400-22561863 GCF_000313985.2 Echinops telfairi
GATAACAGTTGTATGAGCCCCTAATAAAATGTAAAAAAGAAAAAAAAAAAGAAGTCCATAAGAACCAAAGTGGGATTTTGAGTATATCCCATCTGAATTTAAATATAATATCATGAACAAAGTTGACTAATTGAGTACTTTATAAGATGGACTGGACTTCCGGGAAGATGACAACAGAGTGACACATACCATAGGGACTCCGCAGAATCCATCCCAGGAGAGTTGCTTAGAGGGAAATTCAACACAGCTCGAATGCAGGAGAAGCATCATAAAGATAAGTAGGTACAAACCCATGGTGTTTTGAGGGGCTGGGTGCTTTTGGCTTACCTCGGTGGAAGCCAGCTGGGGCTTGTTCTTGGCCCCACCACTGTCTCTGCTGGAGCTGGGACCATTTGAAGCACGTAGGGGGCCTTGGGTATCAATACAGCCACATTTTGCCCCCGCCTGCCTCGGGGCAGGGTCTTGACCCTTGCAGCTCCATAGGCAGGGATCAGGGTTCAGCTACATTGTTGCTTTTGTTTACATCTCTGCTCTCTGTCCCCCCATCTCCCTAATGAACATCGATGCAAAAATCCTTAACAAAATACTAGCCAACAGAATACAAAAGTATATAAAACAAATAATTCACCATGACCAAGTGGGATTCATACCAGGGATGCAGCGATGGTTCATCATATGAAAGACCATTAGTATTATTCATCACATTGACATGAAAAACTATAAGAACATGATAATATCAATAGATGCAGAAAAAGCATTTGACAATATCCAACACCAATTCCTGTTTAAGACACTTGAGAAGCTAGTAATGGAAGGAAAATTCCTCAAGACAATACAAGCTATATATGAAAAACCAACAGCCAATGTTGTAGTCAATGGATAAAAGACTAACACAATCCCACTGAAAAAGGGGACCAGACAAGGATGCCCCTTGTCCCCACTCTTATTTAATATCATGCTGGAGGTTTTAGCTGACAGCATATGGCAAAGAAGAAACATCAAAGGTATTCATATGGGGAAGGAACAGGTGGAACTATCGTTATTTGCAGATGATATGATTTTATGTATGGAAAATCCCAAAAGTTCCACAAGAGGAGTACTGGAAGCAATAGAGGAGTTTGGCAGAGTGGCAAGATACAAGATCAACAAACAGAAGTCCATCAGACTGCTATACACATCGGATAAGACCACAGAAGAGGTGATAAAAAAGGTGGTACCATTCACAATAGCCAAATACAAATGGAAATATCTAGGCATATACCTGACTAAAAGAGTAAAAGATCTATACCGTGAACCCTCGCCACTTCGCGCTTCGACTTCACTCTATCACGGTTTTTGCGTGACAGCACCCACTGCCTACACCCGCTCCTTCAGAGGAAAAAGACGGCGACCCACCTGTAGAGTACATCCCTTAAGTCATTTCATAGGCTATTGATTACAGTATTTGTAAGAACTATGTATAA
>NW_022111310.1:22563020-22565032 GCF_000313985.2 Echinops telfairi
GCAGAAATCCGAATGGCTAACAAACATATGAGAAAATGTTCCCGATCTTTAGCCATAAGAGAAATGCAAATTAAAACAACAATGAGGTGCCACCTAACACCCTCAAAGGTAGCCCCATTCAAAAAATCAGAAAACATCAAGTGTTGGAGGGGATTTGGGGAGACAGGAACTCTCATCCACTGCTGGTGGACTTGTAAGTATGTATGACCACTATGGAAATCGATCTGGCGATATCTAAAACAGATAGAAATCAAGTTGCCATTCGACCCAGCAATCCCCTTACTGGGCATATACTGTACTCAGAAGATGCAAGAAACAAACCAAGGCCAGACATCTGTGCTCCAATGTTCATAGCGACACAGTTCACAATTGCAAGGAGTTGGAAGCAACCCAAATTTCCATCAACTGACGATTGGATTAAAAAACTGTGTTATATACTTACAAAGGAGTACTACACATCACAAAAAAGCAGTGATGAACATATAAAGCACATCGCTGCATGGGAAGAACTGGAGGAAATCATGCTAAGCAAAGAAAGTTAAGCACAAAAGGACAAGTACAACATGAGTTTGCTGAGGTAAACTTTAAAAAAATAAATGCAAAAGGGGCATAGGGAAAAAGCTACTGTATACAAACATTCCTGGAGTGAGGACCGGGTAGTATGGCAGGGACCAGATCAAATGCAGGGATGCACATGGTAGACAACTGGGGAGGAAGTGGGGAAAGGGAAAAAAATGATGATAATAAGAAAGAAATGGGTAGTGGGGGCATGGGACATTAACCCACCCAAGGGGAAAGTGTTGTTTATATCTACACAGGGAAAGAGGGACCAGACTTCAACCCAATGCTCCAAGGTGTGAATGTAACATGTCAGCGTGGAGTAGGGAACCAGTGGAGAGGTCTGGGGAGCTTGCCCCAGTCCCCAATACTAAGTGGATGCCTGCCCCTTCACCCAGAAGAATTTATTTCAAAGGATGGCATTGAATCTGCAGCTCCGGGAGAGGGACATATCTGATCGGAGCACACGGGAGCAGATGAAGGGGAAGGAGGAGAGAGTGGAATACATCCTGTGCTACCAGGCCTGGAGGACAATGATCCCAATTAGACCAGCCAGTCCACAGAGAGGACCTCATGTCCAGCCCCACTATGAGACATGACGCCCCTAACTGAAGAATGGCCCTGCAGCGGACAACACCGGAGACACAGTGTGGGAATTGCACCCAATCTCATCCCACCATACGTAGGCAAAGCACGGGGGTGGGGTGGGGGTGGGGGAGACAGAGAAACAGCAAGGGAATGGAGCGGCAAGGTCCACAGGGAATGCTGAAGGTGGACTTTGAGGCCAGGGCATGGTGCCCCAACAGACGGCACTGGAAAACACTCCTAAAGGCCAATAAATGATCCTTGAACTAACTACAAGCTTTTCTTTCTTGTTGTGTTTTGTTTTGTTTTTTGTCAGTGGTTTGTTGTTGTTGTTTTGTTGTATATTGTTGCTTGGTTTTGCTCCATCTTGTTTTGGTGCATGTTATTATCTCCACAGGTCTGTCTTAATGAGAGAGGCTGTATGAACAATCTGTAGGAGAAAACAACAGGACTGACAGTTTTGGGGGGACATGGGAAAGGGGAAGGTGGGGGAAAGGAAGTGATGTTAACAAACCCAGAGACAAGGGAACAATAAGTGATCCAAATTGGGGGTGAGGTGGGTGTGGGAGGCCTGGTAGGGCATGATCACGGGTAATGTAACCAAGAGGAATTGCTGAAACCATGGTGGGGACTGAGCATGATAGAGGAACAGGAGGAAAGTCAAGAGAAATAGAGGAAAGAGCTGGGAGTCAAAGGGCATTTGTATTAGTCTAGGTAATTTGGAGAAACAAATCCACAGCGACTCATGTATAAGAGAGTTTTATGTAAAGAAAAGGTGCATCACAAAAACATCCCGACGCAATGCTGCCCAAGCCCACAAGTCCAACATTAACCCATACCCAACACCAGTCCACAAAGTCCTTCACATC
>NW_022111310.1:22566415-22567994 GCF_000313985.2 Echinops telfairi
GAATGATGAGGGCAATGAATGTACAAATGTGCTTTACACAATTGATGTATGTGTGGATTGCGATGAAAACAAAACAAAACAAAAACAAACAGTAGTCCAAAGATCAAATATAACATGTGTTTCCTAAAAAAAAAATGGTTGACTGACAGTGGCTGCAACAATGGGCTTAGAAATAAAACAGTAGTTGTGAAGATAGCAAAGAATCAAGCAATGTCTTATTTGGTTGTATATTGGGTAGCTATCAGTTGCCAAGGACTCAGTGGCCCCTAACAATAACAACCTGTACTATATACTGGCATGTTTGCTGACATTCGGTAAGAGCTAAACATAAGTGTTCCGAGTTAATGTACAAATTTAACTTAAAGATCTAGTTATGAACAAAACTTGTTTACAATCCAGAGATTACTTGTATACAATCAATCTCTTCTACAGGGAAGATTCTATACTTTAGCTTTTCCATCTTTCTCTCTATACAATCTATAGCCACCACAAAGCACAGATTTTGAAGGAGCATGCCTACAACCTTATCATGACTTAGTAGAAAGACCTTCTTTGACCCGGCTGTTGCCTGTCTTGGCTTCTATCCTACCACTCTGCTCTCCCAGATTTACTCCACTACTGTCACCATGATTCCCTGGTTTTTTAAAAACATGGCAAGCACTCTTTGAATGTAGGGCGTTTGCACTACTCCAATCTCTTTTGAAATATTCTTCTAAACTACCATTTCCCTCCACCTGGAGTCATTTCCACAGTTGTTCAAATGTCACAACAAAGAGACTTTCAGCACCAGTCCTACCCAAAACACAATCCCTCTTTCATCTCTTTTCAAAGAGGCATTTTGTTCATTCTTCACAGCACTTATTGCCTCCTGACATTTATTATACATTTATCTTTAATATGCTAATTCTGTCACTCACCACTGCAATATTTGTTCCAAGAGAACAAAAGTGTATTTCAGTTTATTCCTGCTTTGTCATAAAAGAGCCCACCTAAAGTAAGTATCTGATATAGAGTTATTGAATGGATAGATGAATGAATAAATAAATAAAGAATAAATATTAGAATAAACCATAGACATAATACTGGACCAAGAATCAAAAGAACTTCTATTTTTAAGTGACTCTTTGCTCATTTCCAATCTGTGTCTTCATTATATTATTACATTTCTCCAATTCCCAAGTGTGTCATTCAGAAAATACCAACCAAGTCTATTGCAATTGAGACGGAGCCCTAATGGCGAAGTGGTGACCTGTTGGGCAGCAATCCACAAACCAGTAGTTTGAAACCGCCATCCTTGCTGGAAGAGTAAAACAGGGCTTTCTATTCCCGTTAAGAGTTACAGTCCTCTTGATTACCTTCAAGCCTTTAAGACCCCAGACGCTAAACTATTTGATAGCCGGGCACCATCAGTTTTCAAGCGGCCATCAAGCTCAGAGGCAACAAAGCCCACATGGAAGAAGCACACCAGCCTATGCGATCACGAGGTGTCGAAGAGATCAGGTATAAAGCATCATCAGAACAAAAAATCTTACCATAGTGAATGATGGGGGGAGTGCTGAGTGGAGACCCAAAGCCCATT
>NW_022111310.1:22568533-22584978 GCF_000313985.2 Echinops telfairi
GATGAGGGCAATGAATGTACAAATGCGCTTTACACAATTGATGTGTGTATGGATTGTGATAAGAGTTGTATGAGCCCCTAATAAAATGATTTAAAAAGAAGAGTTACAGTCTTGGAAACTCACAGGGGCAATTCTACCTTGAACTATGGAGTTGCTATGAGTTGGCACCGATGTGATGACGACGAGTTTGTTTTTGTTTTAATTGCCATCCAGTGGATTCAGGCACCTGGTGACAAGCATGTATATATTATAATACCATAATTTATATAGTATAATACTATATACAATACCAGGGACCCCTAGTTGCATGGTGCTTATGCATTGGGCTGCTAACTCTAAAGTAACTAGTTGTAAACCCCTGGCAGAAAGAAGAGGCCTTCGACTCGACTCTTTAAGAGTGACCGTGATGGAAATCCGCAGGGCCATGTCTATCTCTTACAGAGCCACTCTCAGGTGGAATCACCCCGAGAGCAGTGAGCTTTGTTCGCTACCATAGAACCTACCTAGATGGCTTTGAGGATGCTTTCAAATAGAGTCCTCTGTGTTCCTACAAAGACAAAGAATTGTTGCTAATAAGAGTAATAATAACAGCTAAAATAAAACATTGATCATGTGTTATGTATTATGTTTAGCCTGAATGTTCTCTTTCAATTCTGTCAAAAAATCCTATTATCTCTCTTATTAAAAAATTAAATGAGGGAAAAAATGTAAAACTACTTTACAAATGGTAAAACCCTTTATGAATGACAGGTAGTCTTATTGATTAAACACTCTCCCCAAATTGAGCATTATAGTGAATTCACTTTCACTTAGGTCTTTATATCAATGCCTTCATTCCTGCTGTATATAAAAACAATGTATAAAATCCATGGGAGAATGAAATTAAAATAGAACATTTCCACAAACTTTTTAAGCCCCCTGAGGTTTGCTATACAAAAATGTGATGTATTATTAAATGCTTAAAAATCGGCTCTCTGGAAGGAAAAGTCCCTATTTGTAGTATGCCAATTTCCCTGGTGTAAATACTCCCATCATGCCAATGTCATTGTGTCATCTTGAAGTGTCAATTCATTTGGAATTGGACATAAGTAGTCATAATCATCTCTTGACTAGTGGGCGGTCCCAGTGCAACACTGCTACACGGCGTTCTAATGGGTGTTTAGTCTCCCAGGGTGGCACCTTTCCATTTTCTCAACTGCAACTCAAGTGTCTTTCTAAAATACAAAATCGTTGATAGCAATACTTGCTTAAAACTCTTTATAGATTTCCACACCTCTCATTCTCAAGATAAAAGCCAAACTCCTTAATATGTCATCTTACATGAGTAACCTTTGCCTCCTTATTAGCTTCAACTCTTGCTTCCAAATATAGTCCTTTTTTACCCTATAACTCCGCTTGAAGATGCACTCATGCAGAGACCATGTCTTTTATGCTACCCAGTTTTTAGCATAGTGCTTGGCACTGCTTGGAAGTAGCAAAGCCTTTCCTGTGCGATAGTCTAAGTACAAAGTCGTTGGTCTGCGTATGCGATGTGACTGTGCATTCATTCAGTGTATAGACACATTTGCAACGTAAAGGGATTTAACTTGGCAAAGAACATTACTGAAGTTACTTTATGTATTGTGCATTATCATTCAATGGCTTTTCCCCTGGTGAAAAGCTGGCAGGCTGCTCGTCCGTGACAGATGTGCTTGCTGTGGTTGAGCCGCCACCACTAGGCATATTATCAGTTTTACTAATGTTTGCTTTTCATACTTTAACAGGTAGTGTGATTCATCCCCTACATATGTGTCAGGAGACCGACACACACAAATCTGCATTGTGGGATGGTGTACACACAACATTTCATCCACGGGATGAAATCTATACGTATTTAACATTATTAACCAAAAATAAAATTAGTCTATGGATTACTGGACACACAAACACTTTATAATTGGCCATTTGATCTCCTAGAACTACAGATTGTGGGGTTTTTTTTTTTTTTTTTGAATCAACTCTATTTTATTTTATTTTATTTTGTGTTGATGCTCTCAAAAAAATCCCCCAAAACAGCAGAACATCTACCAATTCAACTCCTTCTACATGCACAAATCAGTGACAACAATCACATTGGTGTAGTTTACCTTCCTTTTCAAAATTGTTCTCTCCAGATGGATAGAAACACACTGCCCCTTGATTTTCTATTTATCTTGCAGGTGCTGTTGTCAGTTTGATCCAGGGTACTCAGCTTCTACGAGCACAATGCTCCAAGCAGGCGTTCACACTGCAGTGTTGTTTTCAGAAGACTTCAGGAGCTATTTTTTCAGATATTTTAATGTCAAATATTTTACTATGTTATTGACTACTTACCAGTCACGACTGAGCCGATTCCTGCTTGTTGCAAGCCACCGTGTGCCTCAGAGACTGTCAATAATTGATCTTTCAGAAGTAGATCTCCAGATCTCTCTACTTAGGCACTGTGGAGTAAACTTGAGCTTCCAACATTTCCGACATCAACTGAACACATGGCTGATAAATCATAATTTGTTAATCCATTATAGATTTATTCCAGCTGATTTATCTGAGAGTCATACTTAAAAGCCTCCTCCTGGGTTCAGTTTCAAGACAACTGGGGTGCCGTTAGGGAAGACACATTTTTTTTTAATTTGCTATTACTTTTGGCACATTTTTATTTTACTTTATTTTATTAGAGGCTCTTACAGCTCTTATTGTGATCCATACATATATTCATTTTGTCAAACTCATCTGTACATATATTGTCATCCATCTTTTTCAAAACATTTGCTTTCCACTTGAGCCCCTGGCATCAGATTTGCTGAAAGCTTCAACAGCTCCCAGCTTATTCCAATGAGTGTGGATTTGGTTTGGGGTCCCTTGTTTTACATCATAAATCTACACCTACAACGACAAGATCCACGATGATGTTGTGGGATACGTGTTGGGCTGCTGACCATAAGGTCAGCTCTTTGAGTCCACCACTCACTCCACAGGAAAAAGAAGAGGCTTTCTGCTGCCATGAGGATTCACAGCCTTAGAAGCCCAAAGGGGCAAGTCCACTCTGGCGTTTAGGGTCCCTATGGGTGGAAATCACTTGATGGCAATAAGTAGGTAGGTTAGGTACTATGGCTGAGTACGAGTGTCCTCTCAGGGTTTTTCCAGAGTTTTTCCAGTGGAAAAGATGTTGCAATGCTCTCAGGGCATTTTACATCTTCCCACAATACTTCATTATGTGAATTAAACTGTCTTTCTGAAGTTTCTGTTCATATCAAAACTTTACTCTTCAGAAACAGCAAAACAAAACAAAAAAAGCCTGCATCTTCCCCAGATGATACATTCTTTCAGCTATTGCAATACTGGACCATGCTCCCCAGTCTAAGTTGGCTCTCTGTCAAGACAGACGGTCACATTCATTTTATAACAAGTCACTGACTTGTTCCCAAGCTGATCATTTTCACTAGCTATGCTTCAGGGGACTAATGACCCTCTACAAGTGTGCTTCCCAGACTGGGCAGGATTCTTCTGCTCGGGTCTAGGTACCTTTAAAAGGAGTAGAGTTGCCATTGCTCTCACTTATTTCAATATCTTATATATAACTAGCTGATGACTTACTTACTATAACCTTTTTGGCACATCTGGAATGGCACTTCAAAAAGTTTGTGGACAAAAATGAACTAAATGATAACAGAATTTTCCACAAGCATATTGAAGTCCTATAATACTTTACTGCTGGAAAATTCAGTTTAATTTTAACAAATGTCATTTGATTTTGATTTTATTGCACCTATTTCCTGCCAATTCTTGTTCCTACTCCTGCATTTAAATATTATAATCAAAGCATTAACCCTGTGTGTGTGTGTATCTTTGAATATAATTTTGCCATAATAGGTCATTCTCTAAAGCTCAGAAATGCGTAGTGTACAGGTGTACATAATTTTACTGCACTTTGAGTTATTGATTTCATAAATCGATTGTGCTTTGGGTTTTTTTTTAAACTTGAAAGTATGTGGCAAACAGTCATAGAGCAAAGTTACCGACACCATTTTGCCAAAAACTTTGCTCACTTACCTTTTCAATGCTATCTTTGGACAATTTTCACAATATTTTGAACTTTTGCATAATCCTGTTGTATACTTAATCAAATATAATATTGATTAAACATAACTTTCATATCTACTAGCAAACCAAAAATATTTTCATGTAACTCATTTTACTGCAATATTTATTGCAGTTGTCTAGAACTGAACCCACAATATCTCTGAAGTTGGAATTAATTTGATAGCAGTGGATGTGGTATGTCTACATTGTTAAAGCACTCAGAATTTGATGTTAAGCTGATCTGATTTGAATCTTGACTTCTCCTGTAAGTAATTGCATCATCAGAGAAGATTCTGTAGAATTTTTAAGCATTTGTAATTATTGTTGCTCTTTTGTTTTCATCTGCGGAAGGTGTGTAGGGTGGTGATGGGGGAATATGGGAAGGGGAGAGGATCTATCCTCTAGGATTATTTGGACATAATATTCCCAGAGTACTTAGCATTGATTCTAGAGTCTCATAATGATTTAATAAGTAAATTTTATATGCTTTTCCTGCCACCAAATTCATTTATGGATTCTTTAAGATTTCTATTATATTAAAATCAAGAAATTGCCATGATTTATATGTTCATTCATTCAGCAGAACAATAAAAATATATTAATTGTTTACTTCGTGTCTGACACACTTCTAGACATACAGAATGCATTATTAAATGGAATAAACAACATTCCTATGATCATGAACCTCACAGTTCTTGGAGAAGAATCCAATGGATTGAATAATTAAAATAGTTTGCTAAGGGATAACACAAAACACATAGAATGTTCTATGAGGCAGCTGTCTATTTTGATCTGAATGACTGGTCAAAATAAAACATATCTTGGAGTACTGGTAACAAGGTCTACTATCATTGCCCTGCTTATTTACCTAGAAGACCGAGAGGGCTGATGCCTACCTCAATGATTGAAGATCTAACACACACACACACACACACACACACAATGCTGAGTACAAGTTGCTTATGTACTATGTATGGTCTAGGTTTCTTCTAAAAAGAGAAGAGTTATTATTGCAAACACCATGAAGATAGGCTGCCTCCTTTGTCTCCAATGGATTTCTAGTGCCAAGCACAATAACAGACATGTAACAGGTACTTAATAAATATGGTTGAAGGAATAAATACAACCATCCCTGTGTTATAAACTCATAGAAGCATGCAAATGGACATTTGTTGACCTGGAGGTGGTTCTCAAAGGACTTCACAGAGTGAGAAATAAAAGGGATTAACTGTCAACCTTCTTCCTCTTGCCTGACCCATTCGGTTCTACTTCAATATCTCGTAGTCCCCTGTGAGTAATAATGACGAGTGAACAGCTGAGATATAACAGTTTAAATTTTATAGTTTGGAGCAGTCTCCACTTCAGATGTTTAAAGTGAAATGGCAAACTATTATATGTGTGTGTGTGTGTGTGTGTGTGTGTGTGTGTGTGCACTTAGAATATTTGGAAAGTAATGGCAGATGCCCTCTGCAGGCCTCGGTGGTCATCACACCTTACTGGTAGGAAACAATGTGAAGGCTATGCATCCAACTGAACTGCAATAAGGTGCAATGAAAACAATGGTCATGTTTATTTGAACTTGATTTTCCATCTGTCTGGAGTGGTCCCTTATATCTTTCCATCACTGTACTTACTTTACTGGCTCTGATAAACAGATGAGTAGCTATATTCCTGGCCACAGAGCAGACACAAAGCCTAGCTTATTTTCCATCTGAGCCCATTATCTCAGCTACTCCAGAGACTGGCTACTCTCAGAAGTAAATCCCTTTAAACTACCTAAGGAAGCTCACCTATGAATATTTGATCATTCAGAATCAAGGGCTAATTATTAAATGAACATTATTCTGTTTGAGGCAATGACGACAGACATTCAAGATAAGGCTTTTGCCTTCTAATTCCTCAACATCCTAGACATGGATTTCACTGGAATGGGGAGGGCATCAAACTAAGCATTAGAAGCTGATGTGAAGACATTTGGCGAGGGAAGAAACCCAGCTTCAGGGGTCAGCAGATAGGCAATATAATCAAGTGAACACAATTTCTGGAGTGCCAACATACCAAAGATTGTACTTGATCCCTACGCATAGTTAAAATTCTGGGTTGATTACAGAAGTTACCAGGTGCTGAAAAGGAGCATTGGCGATGTGGTGACTATGCACTTGAAAGTGAACTAAAAGGTCTGTGTTTTGAACCTGTTGGCTGCTGCACTGGAGGAAGCTGTGACAGCCAGCTTCCACAAGAGTACAGCCGTGGAAGCCCTGTGGCTCCGTTCTCTCTGTCCTTTAGGACGGCTATGAAGAGGAATAAACTCGGTGAAGACAAGTTATCGCTTGTTGTTTGGCTCTGTGCTGACACAGCACAGAGAAATGTCTGACAAAAGCAAACTCCGCATCACCAAGAGACCCTGGAAAGTGTCAAGGATATAATTTGGGAGAGTATGTGAATTACAGCGATATCTTGGATATAAGAGGCATGGAAGCCCATAAAACTCTGGCAGGGTGGTAATTCAAGATGATTATTGAAGAATAAATAAGATTTAGAAGTATAATTTTCTGTCCATAGAGTCAAGGTAATTTAGTCTTGAATCATTAACTTATAGTTTAACTTAAAAAAATAAATAGTATATTATGCTGACAAGTGCTTAATGATTTAGAAGGCTTCCAACTCCTGATGCAGATTTTTAATGTTAAAATAGTAATGTTTTTATTTATAAAGGAGCGCCAGTGGTGTAATGGAGCTTCAAAAGAATGGTCAGATGTTCGAATCCACCAGCCTTATCTCCATGAGAGAAAAATGAGGCTGTCTGTTCCAATAAAGATTTAAAGTCTTCAAAACCCTCAGGAGCAGTTCTGTTCGGAATTCCTGTGTCTCTACAGGTCATAATGAACTCAATGACTGAACTGCATCCATTGAAAAGCCAGTTGTCATAGAGTCCTCTCTGACTGATGGCGATGCCACATGTGCCAGAGTAGATCCGGACTCCATAGGTGTTTATGACCGATTTTTCCAATGTAGATCACAAAGCCTTTCTTCTGCGGCACCAGTAGAAAGACTTGAGCCTCCAACCTTTTGGTTAGCAGTCAAGCAAGTTAACTGTTGGCACCACCTGGGACTCCAGGTGGGGTTATTATGTGTTAGATACTCTTCGGGGTAGCTTTTATATATATAATCATCACAACAGTCATACACTGTAGAGACTATTAATATCACCTCTTAACATCCCACAGGCCTAGATGTTTAAAATAGCTTGCCTAAGGTCGTGCAGTTAATAAGAAGCAAAGCTGTTATTTGACCTCCTGGATGTAGCCTTCAGAGGCTATCCTTTTAATCCCTATGTTTTCCTGACTGAAGTCTACCTCAAGGGCAAGAAATTTGTCCTTTACTAGAAGCACTGTAAATCCTCATTATATTCCTCCCTCACTCCTTGATATATCTTTAAAGAAATTTCATTTAAAATAATTTCAATTAAAATCATCTCATAATATTCTAAGAAAGATACAAAGCATTAATTGTCTAAATCACTCACCGGGACTCCACATATTCTAGGAGTGTGCTGACAGATACATGGGCGCCAGCTTTGTGAAGCTGAAATATTACTGACATCTAAATCAACTAACTCTTCCGGAATCTTTCACTCACAGGTCTCATAGCCTCATCTAAGGTGACCAGCCCTGGAGACCAAGCAGACTTCATAGAAAGATAGCTCTTTCAGCTTCTTCAAAAATATCGTAATTGTTTTAAAAAATAAGACTACATTTCAACAATGGACACCTCAAAAGTATTATTCAAACAATCCTCGTTCTCAAAGTTAAGTTCACAAAAGAGTCATTTATGTCCTCAGAGAAATCAATGAAGCCACCGTCTTCAGATGGGTGTCCTTCTGGTTTGCGTCTTGCGTGCAATCTCATTTATTATTATATTAAACCAATAAGTGCGTTCCAAGCATCCTCTTGGCAGGGAGCAATAACAAAAGGCAGCATCCTGTGTTAGATAAAATCTTCCATTATATACAACCAAAATGTCATATATTTTGCAATGGTGAAATGTATTTGTGCATTTTACATGTGTGATGTGAATCATTTTAAAGGCTATAATCACTACACAGCAGATGCCAATAAACTTTCAATCTGTTCGTCTTTGTTTTCTGGGGAATTAATTTGATTTGTGATATAAACATTACTTGGGTGATTGGATTTAGCCATTGAGATTATAGGGAGTCTGGTATGCTAACCTCTGGAGATGGGTGGTACTTTCAGGTAATGTTTGTAGAGACCACTTCTGAAGGCACAATGTTTCACTCCAATGGGCTTATTCACTCTTTAAAGGTTTTTTCTCCATTATTATATATGTTAGGCCTGTTTGTAAGAAATCTCATTTTTCTTCTACTAAATGATCTTTTTGTCTCCATTGCTTCATTCCCAACAATGGATCCCACGCTAATCCCTACTCTACATTTCAGGTTTTTTTAAGGCCTAACAGTTCATTGTTTTTCACCTGTTACTTACTTGTATTTTTGAACTTTGGAATCTTGGCTTTGGCACAAATACTACCAATAGTCCCATGATTTGGTAAAGTCCAAGGCAGATCTCTGTATGTGCTTTTCATGTGATCTGTATTCCACAAAGAACAATTGAGAGGTTTTCAGTAATAAAGAACACAATGGAATTAAGGGATTGGAGATACCTTGGGAGGATTGATTCCAGAGAGGGTAAACCTAAAACAGAAACTAAGAAAAAAAAACCTGTGCATACATGCAAATCCAGGGTCCAGGTGCCATGAACAGCATTGAAGGGGAATCAATGTATTACAGGTGAAAGTGATATGGCTCTAATTGGAACCCTCTATTAGCCACCAGGAACCTCACAGACAAAACATATACTACTGTTACCTACGTCTTATTAGCAGGGACATGTGGAGAATGAAGGAGCCATGGTGGTATAATAGTTTTTTATTCTTCCATGAATATCACATTGTCTTAATTATTGCAGCTCTATCCTTCATATTTGGTAGAGTGATGCTCCAAATTTATTCTACTTTTAAACAGTGTTTTAGTCATTCAAAGGCCTGCCTGCTTCCATATAAATTTTATAATATGCTTTTCAATGTCTATAAAAACTCTTCTGTTAAAAAAGGTTTGACAGAAATTGGATTAAAGCTATAAATCAGTTTGTAGACAATTTCCATCTTTACTAGATGACTCTTTCAATCCATAAACAAAATGTCTTCTTCCAGTTAGTTAGACCTTTGTGTTTTAATATTTTTGCACAGGGTTTTGTAATTTTTAGCATTACAGATCCTCTATACATTTTGTCAAGTATACACCCATTTCAATTTCTTTGGAGTAATTTTAAATGGTATTGCAATTATAATTTTTGCATCCATATGTTCATTTTCAGTATATGGAAATGTGATTTTGTGTGTGTATTAATCTTGAACTGTAAAGCTAAGCAGGACTCACTAGTTCCTTCTAAGAGTTTTTCAGGTTATTTCATTATATATATAAATATATATATTATATATATATTTCAGTATATATAATCATCTGCAAATAAGGCTTTTTTTCTTCCTTTTCAACATGTATGGCTTTCATTTGTTTTACTACCTTGTTTTGGGGACTAGAATTTCCAGTGCTAAGTTGAATAAGAGGAGTGAAAATAAGTATCCTGGTTTTGCTCCCAAGGAAAAATATTTGATCTTGCACCATTGAGAATAAGATAAGCTGTAAGATTTCTGCAGTTTGTTCTTTATTATTAAATTGAGATACACTACTCTTATTGTTAACTTGCTGAGTGCTTTTAAAATTTTTAATTTTCTCTTTAGTTATGAATAGGTGTTGGTATAAATGAATTTTTCGAAAATCATTTCCAGGTTTTACTAATGTCTCCTTAATTTATAGTGGCCTACTTTTCCTGTAGCTGGACTCTATTTCTAGTGCCCATTTGTGCTTTCAAATTACATTATTTTAATACAGGGGTCTGTTTCAAGGTACAGACTTCAGCGAAGAAATGCATTTGCATGTTAGAGGTTATAAAGTAAAAAATAGCGCTATGAGAAATTTGCGTAATGGCAGGCAGGGTACTGTATATACTCATGTATAAGCTGAGTCTTTCAGCATATTTTTTTTAATGTTCTCTGGTGCAGTGCAGGTGTTCTCTGGTCTCTCCCGCTCATCTATGGGTGACTGCAGCCTCTGTGGGTGGTCCGATGACTACTGATATCACCTCTCTTCTTTTCTCCTCCTGCATGCTGGCAGCCTCTGTGTTATCCATGCTGTACTGGGCAAGATCCTGCCCGCTTCTGTGTGCTGGTACCTGGGGCGGCGCACCGCATCCTTGTCAGATGAATGTCAGATGCAGCCTTTCTTCTCCCGCTCTTCTCCAGGGCTGTGACCAATGACATAGCCTTTACAGTCTTACCCGTGCTTGGCCACATCCCCATGTTCCACTCAAGCATTGCTGAGTGGAACAAGTACCAGTATTATCCCTGGTCTTGGATATACAGTACGTTTATTTTCAGTACTTAGTCTGCAAAATTTTATTTTTTATTTTCCTATTAACCCCTATCTGGACCTGGTGTTGACTATGCTTGCATAGAGCAGCCTATGTTAGGGCTCATAATATGCACTCTGCATTGTGTACACACTGTGTTACTGCATGTGTTGCATTAGCACTTCCCATACATATGCAGGAACACTGCATAGGCAAACAGTCATGTCATCACATTCCGGAATATCATCAGTCTGCGTTAGGCCTCAAACTATACAAGCTGCATTGTGTACATACAGTAAGGCAGCATATGTAGTAATGCAGTGCATGCAGTAACACAGCACATATAGGATGAGTCCTAACACAGGCAAACATAGTCATGCCTTCACATTCTGGACTATTATCATACCAGACTCTCCAAACCCTGAATTACTGTCAGCTCCCTTGGTGACCCAGCATGTTTTGGGTCTCGTGGTATTTTTTAAGTGTGATTATTTTGGGGGGTATCTGTTTTCCGTGGGGAGTATATTTGTCTTGCTGCATTCTATTGCCAATTGGTTTTACTTATTTATATGTATAGTTACCCGGACACCACCATTTTTACTGTAAATTGACCTCTTTTATGAACTATAACTAGGGCTTATTTTTGGAGTTGGGCTTACGGTATATTTTGAGAATTCAATCGCTCTGGTACAGCATTCTTTTTCCAAGTCTTTTTTTTTCTCTATCCTGTTAGAAATGGATTCCAATACTTCTAATCATGAACCAAAAAAATAAATAAATAACCGCTGATCATATGAAGCTGGTTTCAAACTTAAAGTCGTGTCAAGCACAGAAGAAAGCAATAACAGTATTGCAAGTAGGGAATTTTGTGTTGATAAAAAACAAGTGAAGGAGTGGCAGAAAATAAAAGCTGACTTGGAAAAGATTCCAAAGCAAAAAAAGCTGGATGCGGTTTAACGACTTCATATGGGGTTCTAGAGACTGAATTGCATAAATGGGTTATGGAGAGTTGTCAAAATGGTTACAGTGTAACACGCCTGGGAATTTGCTTATGTGCCCTTCAAATGGTTAAAGACAACAAATTAAAAGCACCAGGCATTGAAAGTTTTGTTGGGTCAACAGGATGGTGTACCAGCATCATAAACAGGTGTGTCCTATGTTTGCATCAAAGAACAAAGATTTCACAGAAGTTACCAAAAGACCTTGATGAAAAAGTGATGTTATTCCATTCATTCATCATAAAAGAAAGTAGGCTCCATAGCTATGACCTGGGAGGTATTGGAAATATGGATGAAATACCTATTACCTGTGATCTTCCAAAGAACAGAAGTGTGGCAAGTTTGGGGAAAAAAACTTCTATTTTACTCAGAAACACAGGAAATGAAAAACAAAACACTTCACAGTCGTTCTGTCATGTTTGGCTAATGGAACTAAGCTGAGGCCTGTCATTATTTTTAAAATAAAAACCTTGCCTGAAAAGGTAAAATTTCCACCAGGAATTACTGTGCACACACATATTAAAGACTAGATGGATGAAGACAGAACAAAAAAATGGCTGGAAGAAATTTGAAACGGATGACCAGGAGCTGCCTTAAAGAACATCATTGTTAGTTTGGGATATGTTCAGAGCCCACACACCTGATGACATTAAAAAAAAAAAAAAATTTTTGGCAGTCTTCTCAAGTTACTTCCGCCGTTATTCCAGGTTGGCTTACATCTGTATTTCAGCCCCTAGATGTGTGTTTAAATAAACATTTCAAAGACCGTGTGCAATATATGTGGCATGAATGGATGTCATCTGGTCAAGCCCGACTGACAAAAGTTGGAAATCTGATGAAGCCCGACATAGAACTGATAGCAAAGTGGGTTTGTGATGCATGGGAAGAAATTCCAGAGGACATGGTGCAACTCACCTTCAAGAAATGTGACATCAGTAATGCTATGGATGGCAGTGAAGACAGTGCTTTGTGTGAGAATGACAGCAGTTATGTTGATGACAGAGAATTCAATGATGACGACCATGTCTATGCTGAGAACCTCACATCAGCTAAAGCTGAAGCTCTGTTTGGACATACAGATGATGATGAGGAATCCTGTTTTGAAGAATTTTAACTCTTGTGTTTTAGCTTGGTTGCTGATTGAGCTGAGATTTTTGTACTATTAAAGTTAGTGTTGATACCATATTATTTTTGTTGCCCCTCTTTTCCACTTACAAAGCTAGTTTACTGTTTTTCTTTGAAATAAATATTCAAAAACATTTAAGCCAGGAATAAGATTAGAGGAAGATGGCAAGGCATAGTGGAAAATATTTTTTTCAAATAGTCACAACTTGCTTTGAGCATGTGCAGAACCAAGATAACAAAAAACCCAACCAAACCTTCTGCCACCAAATTGATTAGGACCTGTAGGGCCTTATATAAAGTTTCCAAGGTTACCATTTTTACAGGAGCAGACAGGCTCATTGCTCTTCCTACAAATGGCTGGTGAAATTGAATCACTGACTTGAGGCTTGTCAATCCACAGTTTCCCTTACAGCGCCACCAGGCCTCCTTTGATACAGTGAAAAGTGCATGTCAATGTCTAGGATGAAAGGAGAATAGGTTAAAGGAAACATGAAAAATAATTTTATGGTGAAGGATATTCAATACTGGAATTTAGTAACCTAGGGCTCTTGCTATTACTGGTGTTAGAACTAAATATAATCTGAAGACCTTTAAAGAGCAAAGGGATAATTATTTTGAGTGTTTTAACTGTAGGCCTGACTGAAGACAGAGACAGAAATATAATGATACTTTCATTATTCGAAATTCTAAAAAGCTCAAAGCACTTTCCTTGGCCTTATATTAGAGACATCAAAATTACTGTTATATCTGGTCTGTATACTTAACCACTCTAAATTCCCAACCCATCATAATTACAAAAATAATCTCAAAAGATTTGGGGGGAAGTTTTCAAGCAGCAGGTAAATAACAGGAATGCATTCAGACAAGGTAGATGAGAGATTATGTTTTTGCACAAAATGATGCATTTGAACCTACTGGCAACCATTTGTAATTAGTTCTTTTGCTATTCAAATTTATTTTCTCTACTAAGATACAGATAGATAACCAACATTTTTCTTTTGTTTTATTTGCTTTTGATATAAGCATTATTGAGAATAACCAAAGAAAAGACTTCCAAACTTAATGGGCGATTCTCCTGAAGAGAAAGGGTGATGAGACTTCATCTCACCATCAGTCCCTGAAAAAGGACACTGTGATTAGTCCAGCAAAGAGGAAGATTCAATTATAGCTTGACATAGTGAAGCATTCTCAACCTGTGGGTCGAGACCCCATTGGGAGTCAAACGACCTTTTCACAAAGGTCACCCAATGCATAACAGTTGCAAAATTACAGTTAGGAAGTAGCAACAAAAATAATTTTGTGGTTGGGGGTCACCACAACATGAGGACCTGTATTAAATGGCCGCGGCATTAGGAAGGTTGAGAACCACTGACATAGGGGCTGCAACCATAAGCCCAGATATAACCACAAATGCAAGGATGGCAGTGTTTCATTTTGTTGGACAGCACCTTACAAGAACAGCATCAACACTGTGACTTTGCTCTTGATTTTAGTTTCCATCAATCTCATCTTAACCCAAAGCAAACTCATGTGATAATAGAACCCATAGGTTTTTCTTGATGGTAGTTTTATTATTGAAATAAATTGTAAGGTCTTTTCCTTGAGGATCTATTGGGTAGCTTTTAATTGCCAACCTTTCCATTAGCAGACAAGTGATTACCTGTGCCCTTGGTGCTCCTTCCTCTGGAATTACAGAAGACGCACCTGTGCCAGGGATAGATCAAGCTTTAACAGGTTGGTTAGAACCCTGACCTATTACTGAAGAACTTAAGCCTTTGTCATTCCTTAATGCCTGCTTGATCAATTAATGACTGACAGAGCATAGTTTTTAGTCTTATAATACAAATTATTTGACAAATAAATATTTTATAAGACAAGTGTAACTTTTCAGTGCTAAAACCTTATATTATCTCTAAGGCCTTTGTTTCAGATGAATTAAAATTCTAAAAATTGGAAGTGCCATGATTACTATGCAAGGCTATTTGCTATTGTGGTGAGGTGAAAACATTTCATAGACATCCTCATAATTAAAAAATAAAATTAAAATCACAAAGCCTGCTGCCGTTGAATTGACTCCACTCATGGTGAATCCACCTGTCTCAGAGTAGAGCTATGTTCTACAGAATGTTGTCAAGCTTCAAACACTTACAGTGTATTTGAACAGTGTGTTTGAACCTTGTGCACTACCCAGAGACTTCTAGCTGAATGTCCTTTATTGCGCCACTGGTATCTTTCAGTATTTTTCCTATGCACACAAATTTATTTATCATTTTCTAAGTATTTCACTCACTTCCTACTTTCTCCTTTCTTTACTGTTAATCCATCAACCTAGGTTTAAGTAATACCCCAATATAATCCTTAAATTTGAATCATAAACACATCATCTTAAACTTTCTAAGAAACAGCAGGGAAACTAAAGATTGAGTGGGCCACTTAGAATCACTCTCAGAAAATTTTAAGTGTGACCCAAGATCATAAAGCTTTGAAAGTAAACCAAAACTATTTTTGGAGAACATGAAACAGAGATTATTCGTCGTAAATGCCTTGAAAGAATCAAAAGTTATGAGCTAGTCAGTCACATCCAGCTGGAGCCCGTAAGGCCGGCATAGCATGTTCACATCTTCTAGTGCCTGCGATGTGTTCCCTTGTTCCTATCAAGCTAGCGTGCGGGTTGTTTCCTTTCGGCTAATGTATTCTGCCACTAAAGTATTGTTTCTTGAGGTAAAATGAATGATACACAAATCGTTTCTTAGGTAGCCCAGGGCAGCCCGTAGAGGGCTGGGCCCTGCTCTTGGCTCCAATTTTCGGGCCGAGGGCAGCCACCAGCTCATCCAGGAACCCAGGGCCGGCTGATGCGGGAAATACGGGAAATACGTCCTGTTTGGCCTCAGCATTGTCTTCTAGGTGCTGGAGCCCTGTTCCTGGCACCAGGCCTATGGGGCGGGCGGGGGGTGGGGTGGGGGGTGGTGCTGGAGGGTGTGCTCTCCAACATCTCCTAGGTGAAGGATCTCGGGGGGGTTGGACCCTGATGGCTGTCGGTGGTGGTTGGAGGCATCATGATGGAGCGGGCTTTGCAGGCTGCATGGGGGTCCTAAGGGGGAACACTTTCCTGCTCAAGATTTTCTCCATGTTCCTCAGTCTCCGATTCTTCCTGGACATGGCCGCGGGGATCTTGACCTTCGTCTTCAAGGACTGGATTCAAGACCAGCTCAACCTCTTCATCATCAACAACATCCAGGCCTAACTGGATGACATCAACCTCCAGAATCTCATTGACTTTGCTCAGGAACACTGGTCTTGCTGCAGAGGCCGACTGCCCAATGACTGGAACCTCAAGGTCTACTAAGAGTGCACGGACCTGATTCTGATGCAGGAGCGCTGCGGGTGCCCTTCTGGATGTTTCCAACACCCAGTGTGGTTATGATGTCCGGCTCAACCTGGAGCTGAAGCAGCAGGGCTTCATCCACACCAGAGACTGTAGGCCGACCCGATGGTCCTGGCCAGGGTCTTGGTGGGGATCACCCTCCTCCAGGCCTTTGGCATCTGCCTGGCCCAGAACCTCATGAGCACCATCAAGCTGGTGAAGGCCAACTGATGAGGGTGCTACACTGGCCACAACCACTGCACCTGACCCAGGCCTATGGTGGGGGACCCCATGTCCCCAACACTGTGCCTGGATGGGCAAGATTTCAGGAGATGTCTCTGCTGCCACTGAGACTCCCATGGGGCCCATGGG
>NW_022111310.1:22585128-22638637 GCF_000313985.2 Echinops telfairi
CATAGAGGAGCCCCCACCTGATGGGCTCTCTGGCGTCTAGGAAGGGCACAACTACAATGGTTCAGACCTGGTGGGGTTGGAGAGTGTGTTTGGGTAGACAAAAGGAACAAATCCACAGAAACTTATACATATTTAAGAGAGAGTTTTATAAATAGGTTAAGGTATGTTAATTAAGAAAGCATCCCAGCCCAGTGCTGTCCAAGCCCACAAGTCCAACATTAGCCCATATGTCTGACCCCAATCTACAAAGTCCTCCTCAATCTTACAAAGCACATGCGATGACGCCTCTGCAGGAGGAAAGTGGAATCAATGAGCATGTCAGCATCTCAGTACTGGCAGGGGTCTCCACACGGCTGCTCCAGCACCCAGGGCTGCATCTGGGTAGGTCTATGTGGCTTATCCTCAGGGAAGTCTTGCAGGAAATGAGCCTTGCAAGCTGAAGCAAGGAACTGACTAAGGCAGCTGCACCCTGGTCCGACCTTCAGAAAGCAAGAGACCCAAGAACTAGAAAGACTAGGCTCACTGAGCCATTTATCTCACTGCCCTTCAGCTAATCCCACATGTGTTTATTGGCCAGGTTAGCACAATAAACCTTAACTATCTCAGAGGCTACTGCTGGGGTGGGGGTGTACCTGTGCTCCCCCAACCTGGGCAGGACCACCTCCTGTGCATGGCTGTGGGGGATCGACTTGGGGGTGGAGGTACTGTTGCCCAGGACCTGGCCTTATGCAACTCTCTTCTCTCCTGGCTGTAACCTGGAGCCTGCCAATAGGCCCTGGGGCATCATTGTCCCAGACTCTAAAATGATTCCAAGAGATTTTTCGCCCTTGCTTCCTTCTCAGGATCAAACATGATGATTGTTACAAAGTGCTCAAATAAAACTTTGAAAACCATATATATATATATATATTTTGCCCTTACCTAACAGAATCCAATATTAAGTCAGAGGACAGGGTTATGTCCTTGGATTCTAGAGACAAGGTAACATTTTGTCCTGCAGGTAAGTAGCAGGCTGGGATGAGAACCAAGGCATTGTGTCAAGGAGAGTATTTTAGTATGTGAGGACAAAGGGAATCACTGTAGATGGGTTATACAAGAGGGGGAGCTGCTGGATCAGAGTGATCTCAGTTTTAGCTAACAAAGGAGTCTGAGAATTCATGAGTCATCAAAGGAATCTCGGAAAATGCTCACAGAAAATGAAAAAGAAGTCTGAGAAAGTGAGAGATCAGCAGTAGGGACAGAGTAGAGAAGAAGTATGTCTTCTTTATTTTCTATCTCTGGCTAACTATATACTGGACTTTCACATACTTAGCTCTTTATTCTCATTACCTTTCACACACACCAACTTCAGATACTACATAGTATGAAGACCGGTTCTCATAATAACAGCCGCCCAACTTGAGTAAAACAGTACGGAACCACTACTGAGCTCATTTCAGGGCCCACACCATGCTAAGAAAGAAGACTTTATTCTGCAGGCTGGCACCTGCAGGCTGCTCATTTTCTTTCTTTAAAAAAATTAAAACAGAAATATTTTAATGTGGGAATGTTGAATATAGAGTAAATGTAGTATATATATATGCAAACACTTATATGACCACTGCCTAGACTGTGCCATAAACAGTTTGCAGTATTTTTTTTATCATATTAATATGTACCTATCTGTTTGCTCATCACACTATCTTATATTTTGTGGATTACAATAAGTTGCAAATAACCATGCTCTTTCCCTAAATACTTCAGCTTGCTTGTTATTATCTAGAGTTCAATATTGTTTATATTTTATATGAAATGTCTGTACAACAAAATACACCAATCTATATACCTTTATAACCTAACATGGCAATGTTAGAATTTTATCATTGCTCCATGTTTGTTTGTTTTTCCAAGACAATCCCTATTGCCACTTTGCAGAAGCAACTAATGCTTTCATTACTTTCCAGTTTAGACATGTTCGCCTCTTCTAGAATTTTGTATCAAGAGAATCACGCAACATACTTTTGTGTATGTAAATCTTCTTTCACTAGAAACATTTTTTTCGATTCATTCCTCTTATTGCATATGTAATTCATTTTATTATGCTCCCAAGTGAATTCACTACAGTTTGTTTATCTATTTTTGTATTGATAGACATGTAGGCCATTTCCAGTTTGGAGCATGAAGATTAAAATATTCATGAACATTTTTATACTAGTCTTTTCTATAGGCATTGTTTTTCATGTCCATTGAGTAAAAATCTATGAGTGGAATTACAGTGCCATAGGTAGTTATTTCCTACTTCTTGTAGGAAAAATGATAGAATTTTATTTACAAAGTGTGTGCAGCCTGTGGATTCCCACCAAAAATGTATGAGTTTCATTTGCTCTGTAACATCACTGCCATTTGGTGCTGCCATTCCATCTGCATTACGCCATTCTATTGTGTAGCATCATTTCACTATGTTTTCATATGCATTCCTTGATGGCTAATAATGTTGACTATTTCTTCATGTTCTTATTGGCCACTTTTCTGTCTTCTTTTGTGGAATATCTTATTTTTTTCTCTGTTTGTATTAGATTGTTTGTTTTCAAAGTGGGGCCTTGTAATGTGCAAACGATGTGCATTTGGAACAAGGCTCATTGGTGGTTTTCTCCTTTGGGGATTACTTCTTTGCTGGTCTAAGAAATCATTTCACTCCCAGTAAATCGTAGAGATATTCTTCTATGCTTTACTGTAGAAACATTAGAGTGTTAATGTTCATATTTAGGTGTCTGGTCCTTCAGCAGTTTTTGGACATATGCTGTTACTCATGTTTAGAGTTTATTTATTTTCATAAAAAATCTCATTATGTCAGCCACATTTCCTAACAACAACAAAAAATTATTTGCCTATTGTTGCTTTGTTTTCCTCACAGAAAATCAAATAACATGTTGTCAGTTCATTTCTAGGCTCCCTACCCTATCCTATTGGCCAATTTCTTGGTCCTTGTTCCAGTACTGTATTATCTTGATTACTACATTATATTGAAATCAATAATTTTAAGTCTTCCATTTATTGTACTTTTTTTTCAAGATTGATTTGGATATTTTAAATCCTTTATATATCCAAATGAATTTTAGGATTAGCTTATCAATTTCAACAAAACAAGGTGCTGGAAGTATTTGGGAAGAATTAATATCTTTAAATTTTGATTTTTCGCAACATATGTACAAATGTGCTTGACACAATGGATGGGTGTATGAACTGTGATAAGAGCTGTACAAGCCCCCAATAAAATGATTTAAAAAAAAACCAAACAAATAAATATTTTTTGAATTTTCTAATCTAAAAATATGGCATAACTTTTTATTTATTTAAGTATTCTTGAGATTTCTTCAGCAATATCATGGAAGTTGCAATGTATGGGTCTTGTCAAAATTCTCCTAATTTAAAAAATTATATACCCTTTGAACAAAACTTGCATCTGCTTTCATATTTTTGGTACAAAAAATATAATTGATTTTAGGATTATTTGTTTATCTTGAAATCTTGCTAAATTCACACATTATTCTAGCAGCTCTTTTTAGATTTTGAGTTTGAGTGCTACCGGAATTGTGCAGGTGACATTTTTAAGTGTGAGCACATTCTCTTTGCATAACAGGTCTAATGATTGCATCTTGGTTCTATTGCAGAGGACTTCCAACCTATTGGGAGTGTATTTTCTCTGTGACTTATTTATGTCATGTAAACGACACAGAATTGATTGGGAATTTTAAAAAAACACGAAATTTTCCTTTTCTGATTCTCACCCACTGGTTAATGCCATGGCCTATTCACTAATGCACAGTGTTGGCCATGTCTCAGTTGTTGACATGTCCTAAAATTCTTATTCAGTCTTTAGAATGACCCCAAGTTAGACCTTGCTACACTCTTTATTTTTCACATGTGTTGAAACTGAGGCCTAAAGGATTTAAATGAGTCTTCAATGGTCAGTTGACAAACATATATTGAGTATCTACCATAAACTAAGTATGGTGTAAGATAATTGGGTAATACACTCATCGCAGTTATCTTTCTAAGGGCCATGGTAGATATTCTCAGCTGCTTACTAAGCCGTTGGTAGTTTGAAACCATAAGCACTTTTATTGTAAAAAAGATATGCCAAAATAATAATAATTCATAAATTATCAAGGGTTCATGAAGGAGGGTGGATCAGGGAAGAAGGGGAAAAAATAAGGAGCTGATACCAAGGGCTCAAGTAGAAAGCAAATGTTTTGAGAATGATGAGGGCAACAAATGTGCAAATGTGCTTGACACAATGGATGAATGTATGGATTGTGATAAGAGTTGTATGAGCCCCCAATAAAATGATTTTTTTAAATCTGCATCTTATAACTATATAATTTTTCTGAATTTTATGATTATAATCATCATCACATATATTATTAGTTTATAATAATAGTAGATTCCATTAGTGAAATTAATTCAACCATGTGTGTTTATTGTATATATTAATGAACAAATGAGTGGAAAAAATAAACTGAACTCTCAAACGATTTAAAAAACAAAACAAAACATCTGGCAATCTAAAGATGTCTACAATTACAGACGGGTTTGCAACTACAGACTAGGGAACCCGATGAGACAGTTCTACTCTGTCCTACAGCATCACTATGAATTGTAATTGACTCAGCACACAGCAGCTACTTAATATCTTACAAAACCGTAGTGGTTATCAAATTAAATTTAAACATGGGAGATATCTTGTAAATGCAACAGGTCTATGCAAATGATAGGTCTCTGTTACAGAGATTTGTTTTATTTAATGAATAAATAATGAATGTTTAAATATACACTATTTTCAGTATACCTTCTTTTTACAAATCAAGGAAAAGCAAAGTTCAATAAGTATGTTCAAATTTTTAGAGATTTCAAATGACAGGCCCAATTGTTGCAATGTTTAATGAATTCCAGCAGTGTTTCTGGCATTGTGCAGAATACAGAAGAGATGTGACCCAGAAGAAGAGATGTACCGTCAAAGTGGGACAAAGGCCATCAAGACAACAGAAGGAGAAGGTGAATAACGTGCTCCAAGAGAAAACAGCTGGAGCTGGTTTCTGAATGCTAAACAGTTTTGAGTTTCCTTTTGATTCAAGGAAGCCAAATCCTCACAACTTAAACTTTGTGATGCTTTCTGAACATTCACAAGCTGCCCAAACTGAGTTAGGAATCTCCTGTGGAGAGGTTTCCTTGGGTCATTTTCTTAACTCCGCTCTTCAGCATTGGTTAGGGGATATAAGAGAAATCTCCTTCATCTGATACTTTCTTCTCTGATCCTAGCACAATACTGGAGGGGCAAAGGTCTTACAACACACAAAGGGGAGACATGAGATAAACCAACTGTTAAGACAGCTCAATTTAAAACAACATCAATAGATACTCTCCATTTAATTCTTAATATATAGCAGACATGGCATTAAATATTTAATATAGTGTCTTAATTTAATGTTAAGTCAGGGGTGGGAGAGTAGGACTATGGCATAGTGATGGATGTGGACCCAGAGAATCAGCGCCATTACCCAAATCAGTACACCAGGAACAAGTGTTCAAAGTCAGCCATTACAAGCTCAAAAAACGATGCCCCTTTTCATTACGACGTTGGAGGCCACAGGGGCTTCTTTCCAGGTTCTGGCCTGATTTAAACCAGTTGCAGTTGGGTTGGTTCTTATGCATGGCACATCTTTGTGTATCAAAATAAAAATGTGTGCCATGGAATTGAGTCAATGCTTTACCGTCCTTGCTTCTAAGGAGCATCCGGCTGTATCTCTTGACAGATTTATTTACTCTTTTGCCAGTCCATGGTACTTTCAATATTCTTCACCAACACCATCATTCAAACGCGTCTGTTCTTCTTCATTCTTCCTTATTCAATGTTCATCCTTCACATGCATATGAGGCCATTGAAAATCCCTCCTAGAAGATCTTTGATTACTATATTAGCAAGCTGAACATGTATTGTCAAGTATTTTAAAATATGTCCATTGGTTCTTGCCTAGTCGATTGTAATTCCTAACAGCCTCCCAGATAGAGTTGACTTGTCCCACAGAGTTGGTTATCATGGTTGGGATCTTTAGAAAATCAGGTGACTAGGCCTTTTCATTCTCTTGCAGAGCAGCTAAGAATGTTTGAACCTGTGAGCTTTTGGGTTATCTGCCAAGCTCTTTACCGTCACATTGTCAGGATTTCTTGATCTAGGTTGCACTGTCTTTGAATTCAGGGGTAATAGTTCACTTTGTTCTTTGGAACAATGTTGCATTTAAGGTGTTCAAAACAATATTGATAAGTATTTATTGAGAATTACTTGAAGCCTGAAAAAAATTGAGTGATTCATGAACCGAAGTGAGGCTATTTTACTAAACTTTTTTTAGTAAATTTTGCTCTAATGGGATTATGTCTATGACCGAAGAGCAGGAACAGTGTATTGAAGTCTCTACTATTAAAAAAACAAAGTCAGTACCATCGAATCCATTGTGACTCATAGTGACCCTTCAGACAGAGTAGAAGTGGCCCTGTGACTTTCTGAGACTGTGGATCTCTAAGTGAGTAAAAACCTTCTTTTTTCTCCTGTGGAGCAACTGGTGGTTTTTGAACTGCTGACCTTGTGGTTAGTAACCCACTATGTGACCAAGACATCTTCACATATACTACGTTTGCATTATTTTGTTATGCGCAGGAGGTAGCTCTTATTTTAAGAGTATTGTGGAAGAAAGAAGAAAATTGAAGGTCTTGAAAAAATGGACATATTTGTCTTCATATATTTCAGGGCATGTTAAATCATCTGGAATTGATGCTTATTAAACGTTCATTGAATTAATTTAAAAAGAGTATTAATCATAGACTGTTCATCATTAAGAATTTGATTCTAGACATTTAAAATAGGTGTATCAGTGAGGCTTTCTTAGGTTGCAAAAGACAGAAAACTCCGTATAAGCGTGTGTTTGAAACTGCCCTCATGCCCTTTCTCATCACATTTGGGTGAACCAGCTTGAACCCCTTGCGGCTGTCATTGAGTCCGTTCCAGCGCACAGCATTTCACCTCTCAGAGTCCAGATTTGACATGTCTTCTGACTTGGAAGGTCCTTAGAAACTGTCTAGGATCAGTTTCTATTTTAGACAAAGTGTCTTCTAAGAAATTAGAATGCAAGAGGTAGTAATATAGGAGAAAAATCAATGGACTTAAAAATGTCACTCAAAAAAAAGTGGGCTGATTAAACAGCAAAAGATCATTAATTCAGATTTTTGTTATAATTCCATCTGGACTAGAATAAAAGTTACTTTCACACGCCAATAAAGAGATGGTTTTCCAATACAATATTGCAATCATATCAGGGAAATATATATTTTAAGATATAAGAATAAGATTTCCATTTCTCCTATACCTACAATAATCATAATGCTATTTGTAATTTATTCATATGTTTTTATTGAAATAGATTCCCTATAAACTTTCATGAGTCAGTATCTTTTTTACCTATTTATGTATATGCCTCCTGGTTCCAAGAAGAAGTTGAGGTGGCAAATTCAATGGGACACCATATGTTTGTAGAGTGCATTCCAAAGAACATCTGTATATATCTATCAATTAATTCACACACATACAAAATTCCCACAACAAAGTTATCTGAAATCAGTAGGAATTACAGCGCTCATTTCAGAGAAATCTAGTCAACTGATTGGAAGCGACCTGTATTTGTGCTCATTACAAAGAAAGATGATTTAACAGAATATATAATATCATAAAACATCATTGGTATAATATTTAATCCACTTTTTCTGAAGATAATTCCAAAGAAATAGCAGCAGTATATTAATGAGAGCCTCCAGATTCAGACAAGGACATGAAGCCGAGGGATATCATAGCTTACATGTGCTTGTGCTGAAACTGCCCACAGACTAAGAGGCACGGGGTAATGAGTGGTGTAGGGTAAGGAAAGTGTGCTGAAGAGGTGTAGCCATGCTTATTCACAGTACATATTCAATCAAAGTAAATCACTCGGGAAACTGGGTTGGATGAAGAGGAATGCCCCATCACAAATGAAAGAAGTGTCAATTTGCAGATGACACACTTTCTTCCTTCAGAAATGATGAAGACCTAGAGCAACTCCTGATGAAGTTCAAAAACGACCACCTGCAGTATAAACTACACCTCAACACAAACAAACAAACACCTTACAACTGGACCAATAAGCAACATTCCAATAAATGGAGAATCTCATTTTACTTGGCTCCACAATCAATGCCCAGGGAAGCAGCAGTCAAGAAAACGAACTGCACATCGTGATGAGCAAATCTGTGATGAGCCAATGAGTTCCTTCTAATGTTTTACAACACCTAGAGATATGTGGAGGGGTACAGTGTGACTGAACCAAGCTATAGTATGTCAAATCTTCTCATATGCCATAACTAGGCAATTAGTAAATTAAAGCAAAGAAGAATAGGTGAATTTGAATTATAGTCTTATTGAAGACTATGGACTATACTTAGGAGCCTTGGTGGTGTAGTGGTTATGCATTGGACTGCATCCACATGGTCAGGAGTTCAAAGCCACCAGCAGCTCCTTGGGAGAAAGACAGGGCTGTCTAATCCCAGAAAGAGTTACAGTCTCAGAAACCCACAGGGGATTGCCATGGGCCAGCATTGACTTGATGGCGATGTGCGAGTGGACTATCAAAACAACGAGCAAATGGTTGCTGACTTGGAAGTTCCTTAGAAACTGTCTAGGATCAGTTTCTATTTTAGACAGAGTGTCTTCTAAGAAATTAGAATGCAAGAGGTAGTAATATAGGAGAAAAATCAATGGACTTGAAAATGTCACTCAAAAAAAAGTGGGCTGATTAAACAGCAAAAGGTCATTAATTCAGACTTTATCTCATGGACTTTGGATGTACTATTTAAAGGGGGCTGTTTCTGGAAACAATGCCATGCTTAACAAAAGGGTCAGTGAAAAAGAACAATGTTCTACAAGAAGATTGACACTGCAACAATGGGCTTAAGAGCGTAACAATGGTGTGGCTGGCAAGATGTTCCATTGTGCTGTGCACATGGTCACCTGGAGTCAGAACCACCCCTGAGCACCTCACAACAGCTGAGGCCCAATGAACAATCTAGATGGAAGGAAAATGGGAAAATGAAAATTTTCTCTGCATTTATATGAGGTTATTTATGAGAATGAGGCTAACCTATATTAATGACATGTAAATTTGTCCAAAATATATAACAGGTAGGAACCAGATTTCATGGGCACATTATTATTCCACTTTTTAGATGAAAAAAGTTTACATGCGGGGTATGTATGAAAAGACAACTGAGAAGGGCATATGCCAGTTAATAGGCCTTAACCCTGGAGGTGGTATGAAATAGTACTTAGTATCGCTACTTTGCATTTCTATATAATTTACATTTAAAAGTGCAAATTATTAAAATTTGAACATTGCAATATTGATATTCCAGGACAGTATAGATGTATTTTCTTTTTTTACATTGAAAGTTGTTCCTAATATACTCATCATGATGAAGAGCACTTTAGAGAGTAGTGGAAGCGTAAACATTATTGTTCAATCCAAAACACTCTGACATATTAAATTCAATTTTTTGATATTTGTTTCCAAAACATATTTGGGCAAGAACCTAACCTGAGCTGACATGAGTTTATTTTTAGACTGTGCTCCTACTTGATGTGAACATTCATACTGCCTACTGATTCCACAGTGGGTGATATATAATGTATATGCTCCAAATTAACTTACTAAAAACTACACAAATTTGAAAGCTATTGGCCCCTACAGTATTTCATATAAAGCACTGTGTATATATTTTATCTAACTTCACACCACAGCTATTGTTTTGGGTTACTGTGATTTTACTGATTTTTTTTCTTCTTCACTGAATCTTGCACTTTTTTGTTTTCTTACAAGCATTTTGTATAATATCAAATCCACAACAAGCTTCTCTTTACTCAGCAGCATAAAATAAAATTACATTTACACTTTAGGAAAACTCTATTGATGTAGAAAAATTTTTTTAACCAGGGACAGTTACTACCTTAACAATACGGCCTTTTTATCTTCCTTCTCAGAGGGTAGTGGGCAGTAACCCCATGATTTGGTCAATTCACTGTTTACAGGAACAAAAACCTAGTAGACTACAATCTCAAATGTGTAAATTTGGGTGGGAAGGAAAACAGAATGACAAATTCTAAGAAGACTTCGGACAGGCTTCGCTCCAGGGGCAAGTTCAGTAGCGCACAGTTGACAGATGCACAATCATGGCCTTCCCACTAGCCAAACTCTAGGGCTGCTTTCCACTGACGACAGGATGGAGCAATGGCAATGCTAATAGCAGATGTATGTTCTTCTCTTGCTCAGCTCTTTAAAGAACTGTTCAGCTACAAGGTGTGCTGACTTATGCAGCTTATCTTCGTCAACCCAGACAGAGCTCATGGCTCCTTCCTCTCATTGCAAAAGAGTATATGTGTGTGTGTGTGTGTGTGTGTGTGTGTGTGTGTGTGTAGGGGAGGGGGGACACCGTTATTGGTTCCAGGTGCTACAGACCCACACATGTATGAACACCCTGAACTGGATAAGATCTTGGTTTTGACAAATTCAGAAGGCAATCAGACAATGTTAAAGGAGAAGTGGGAAATGATCATCATCAACTGGTTTGACCTTAAAGTGCAAACTAATTCACCATTGGGATTACAAATGCCATATGCGTGCTCTTCACAAGCGGGTTATAAATGTGGCCAGCTGAGAGGAAAGAGAATCAGACCCCCACATGCAGAATCAGACCCCACAATAAAATGACTTGAGACCTTTAGAGAATGGTCTCATATTTATTTCTTGACCTTTGCTTCCATTTCCAAAGTTTAGTTCAATAATTGATTCACTCCTCTATATTATTCCTCTTCGTATCTGTTGCCTCAAATTAAAACTTAATGTATTTATTTTATTATGGTTTTCTTATTGTCTGATTTCATAACATTTATGTTTACTCTGGAGCTCCCCAAACTTCATTTTGTGCATGTGTTTGGGACAGTTTGCCAACTTTATGTGTGGACTCTGTTCCCTTTACTTAATGTATATAGTCTTTAACTTCACTAACTTTTAAATACAATTCTTCTTTCTTCTCATTCTAAACAAGCACATTTGTAGAATTAAATTATTGTTATATTACAGATGTGAATGTATACACACATACAGGTGTGTATATTTAAATATGTATCAAGATTAATAAGTATAAACATCTAAAAATAGAATTTCATGTATCACAACAAATCATTTTGACTACCAGTAGTTTTTCATCCTACATAATAATTCCTTCCAGTTTTCACAAACTGTTATCTTCGTTACCTTGCACCGAAGATCCATATCTTATTGGAGGCAATATATTGAAGAGCATCTGCTGAGCCCATCCCACGGTCGATAGGATATGCTTGCACAGATTAGCATTGATGGTGAGGTGGTAAAACACCAGGCTGCTAAAAGAATGTTCAGCACTTTAAACTCACCAGCTCCGTCGTCCGCAGGAAAAAGATGTGGGCGTAGAAGAAAATTACAGCCCTGGAAATACTGTGGGGTAGTTCTTAGAGGTTGGATATAACTCAAAATTGATGGCACAACAATGGGTTTTGTGTGTTGATGCTAGGGTATCAGAAAATCAACATTTAAGATCAATAATATTTTAATATTATAACCTTTGATATAGTCTTAGAATATAAAGATATGAGTGAACAGTTAAAAATTGTTTTTAATTTTCAAATTACAGAAAATATTCTTTGATGGTAACCAGTGGTTACAGGGGAAGAGGGAAGTGACTAGCTGGGAGGTAAATGGGTGCTGACTTGGATGAAGAGGAATGTAACAATAAGAAGGAGGTTTGCAACTACCAAAAGAATGATGGAAGAAGAGGAAGACACCTTGAGGAGGGTGAGCATGGAAGGCAAGAGAGCTAATATTGTTATATTCACAACCCTGCTGTAAGGGCGGTCTATAAGTAAATGAGTGAACAGATGTGCAGGGTAGAAAAGTGTGTCAAATGCACCTAGATATTTGTCAGAGAAGATTTTGTAGGGGTATTTACCTTTTCTGAAAATATCCTGATGAATGTGGTGGAGGATACAAAGACCAAAATTATGAAACTTCTTAGAACCAAAAACCATAAGGAAATGAGTCACTTGAGCAGGGGGCTCCCAATCACACACTCAATGAACAGCAAGGTCAATTGGTAAAATAGCGTTTATAAAGAATATGTTCTGCATCCTACTTTGGTGAGTAGTGACTGGGGCCTTGTGAGTGGCCATCTGATACAAGATTATTGGTCCCTCCCCATCTGTTGAAAGAAGAATGAAGAAAATTAAAAGCACATGGAAGCAATTAGTCCAATGGACTAATGGATCATGTGAACATTAGTCTCCATGACCCTGAAACCAGAAGAACTGGCAGATGCCACCCTCCCATTACTAACAGCTCTGAAAAGGATCACATCAGAAAGGTCTAGATAAAATTGGAGAAGACTATGGAATAAAACTCAAATAAATAAAGAAGACCAGGCTTGCTGCTGAGATTGAGACTGATGGAGCCCCATGACTATGACCCTTAGTCAACCTGCATGTCTAGAGGTGAACTAACCCCCATGGCTCAATTTTCAAGCAAATAATGCACATAGCTACATGGGGGACAATAACACGTACCTTAGAAAAATCAACCATCTAGGACAAAAACTGCAGCATTGAACCAAGGACGAAATTCAGGAGATTCAAGAAAACTGGAGGAATGGAAGTAGGGGCTATAGGGAGGAAGTGGGATAAATAATGCTACCCTGCAGATTTTGACCAATGAGATAAAACAAAATTAATATAAATTTTTGAATGGATAATTGATATGCTCCATAACTCTTAACCCTATTCACAAGAAAAATTAAGACACACATATTGATTTCATGAGAAACAAATATCAATATTTTAAATAAAACTCAACTCTGTATCCCCACCCCTACCCCAATTTAACAGTCTTTGCCATGGGCCTGATTACAACTCAGAGCAATCCTATAGGATAACAGAGAACTGTTTCTTTGGGTTTCTGGGTTGTAAATCTTTATAGGACCAGAAAGTCTCATAATTCTCCAGGTGAGCAGGTGGTGGGTACCATCTGCTGACCTGTGGTTGGCAGTCCCACACTCCTTGAATAAAAGAAGTCATTTATAAACCAAAATAATGGTTCTTGCCTTAGTGGTTTTCTTAGAGAATTGTGGCAGACAAAGGGCTTAGGTGAATTAAGCAGTTTGTGATTCATTTATAACCCAAAGGTTAGGAGTTGGAACTCATATAGTGATCCATGCACTAAAGACCTGATAACCTATTTTCTTAAAGATTAAACCCAAACCAAACCCACTGCCATCCATTCAATTCCAACTCATAGCAATCTCAAACAGGTTTCTGAAGTGATAAACTTTTATGTGAAATAATTCCTTCATCTTTCATCCAGGGAGTGGCTGATGGATTTGAATCCAGGGCCTTTGGCTAGGTGTCCCATGCTGACCTCGTAATACCACCTACCCACTGGCATGAAGTCAATTCCATCTTATATCACCCCTAGATAGGACTTCTGAGGCAATAAATCTTTATGGGAGCAGATATCTCATCTTTCTACCAAGGAGTGGCTATTCGGTTTGAATGACTAATCTTCTGTTTAGTGCCACCAAAGTCCTTCAAGATTAGCCAAGGAAGCCTTTAGGAAGAGTTCTACTGTGTAACCCACGGGATCACTATTGTTCACATGGCCCCAACAACAACACCGTACATTAAGTGACTGGTCTTTTTCCTCTAAAGTCTATGCTTGAAACTTTACAATGTGATATTAGAAACCTTATATACAATATCTCATGGTTTCCTGAAAGGTCATTCCAAATTGAATATTTCAAACTGCATTACTTCTCACACCTGGCTCCTCCCCAAAGAAGGAATAATCAGACTTGATTGTGACCTAAACAAAGAGGCTTATTATTGTACCTGTTTCTCCTGACCCACCAAGCCCCAAGGACAATATCCCTGCTCAGAGCACCCAATGCACAGAGAAAAACATAGGGCCAGCTCCTCCATGAGACAGGAGGGCCTTCTCTGGCCCGTATCGCTACAAGGGTCAACACTGGAAGTACAGCGTAGGAATTGTGCCCAATCTGACCCCACCACACCGGGGCGAAACGCTAAGGGCATGCAACAGAGCAGCAATGGGTGCAAAGAATTAAGTCCCCAGGGAATACAAAAAATAGACTTTGGGGCCAGGACGTGGCACCCCATCAGACTCAACCAGAAAACATGCCTAAAGGCCAACACACACGCTTGGAAGTATTTATAGGCTTTTCTTTTGCTGTTGTTGTTTGGTTTTTCCTTCGGTGTTTTTATTTTGCTCTGTCTTGGTTTTGTACTTATTATTGTTTCTGCATGTCTATCTAGATAAGATTGGTGGGATAAACAGTCCAGAAAAGAAAACAACAGGACCAGTGGTTCCCGCGGGACATAAGAGAGGGGAAGCAGGGAAAGTAAGTGGGTGTTAACAAACCCAGGGACAAGGGAACCACAAGTGATCTAAAATCAATGGTGAGAAAGGTGTGGGATGCCTGGTAGGAGTTGATCAAGGGCATTGTAACTGAGAGGAATTACTGAAACCCAAATAAAGGCCAAACATGATATTCAGACAAGCGTAAAGTAAAAGGAAATAGAGCACGAACTAGGAGAACTAGGAATTTATAGAGGTCTAAATGCAGGTATGTACATATGTAAATATATTTATATATAATGATAGGGAAATAGATCTATGTACATATATTTATATGTTAAGTATTAAGGTTGAAGACAGACATTGGGCCTCTACTCAAGTACTCCCTCAAAGCAAGATCACTTTGTTCTAATAACCTGGCATTCCATGATACTCACCTTGTTGATATGATCGCTGAAGACAAAATGGGTGCATTGCAAATGTGGTGAAGAAAGTTGATGGTGCCAAACAAGCGACCCTCTACCTGAGAAGCCACAAAGTCCACATGGAAGAAACGCACCAGTCTGTGTGATCATGAGGTGTTGATGTGATCATATATCAGACATTGTGTTAATCCAGGTAGACTAGAGAAACAAATCCATAGAAATCCATATGTATGTAAGAAAGAGGCTTATATAAAGGGTAATTGTACATTAAGAAAGCATCCCAACCCAGTCCAGTCCAGACCATTAAGCCTGATATTAGCCCATATGTCTGATACCAATCTATAAAATCTTCTTCAGACTCACAAAACACATGCAGTGACACTGAATGCAGGACAATCACAGGCCAGTGGGTAGAAAGACTTTGGATCCAGTGGTGTTGTAAGCATCTCAGCCTTGGCAGGGGTCTCTATGTGGCTTCTCAGAATCTGAGGTCTGGTTGCATCAGGGGAGGTCCATGTGGCTTCTCCAGCTCTGGACACTAGTATACTTCTATATGTCTTGTCAGCTGCAATGTCTCCCAGGGAGTGAGCAGAGAGAGAGAGTTGTTTCCTGCCTCCAAGGAGGAAATACCAGATTTCCCAGAATTCTCAGGAGAAGGCTATACCCACACAGAGGCCTCATTGGCTATGACCCAATTGACAGACTAGACTACCCCTTCACTCTTAATTCTCTCATGTCCCAAATTGACACCAGATTATGTAACTACCACAGGCATCAAAGACCCAGAACAAAAAATCATATCAATATGAGGGGGAGGGCTAAGTGGAGACACAAAGCCCATCTGTGGACAATTGGACATCCCCTTACAGAAGGGTCACAAGGAAGAGATGAGCCAGTCAGGGTGCAGTATAGCACTGATGAAACATAGAACTTTGCTCTAGTTCTTCAATGCTTCCTGCCCCCCAACTATCATGATCCTAATTCTACCTTACAAATCTGGCTAGACCAGTGCATGTACAAGGGTACAGATAAGAGCCGGAAACACAAGGAATCCAGAACAGATAAACCCCTCAGGACTAACCATGGGAATAGCGATAACAGGAAGGTAAGGTGGAGGGCAGGGGTGGGGGTGGGAGGAGGAAGAAAGGGGGAACTGATCACAATGATCCACATATAACCCATCTCTGGGGGATGGGCACCAGAAAAATGGATGAAGGGAGACATTGGTCAGTGTAAGACATGAAAAAATAATAATTTACAAATTATCAAGGGTTCATGAGGGAGGTAGGGTTGGGGAGGGAGAGGGAAAAAAAATGAGGAGCTGATACCAAGGGATCAAGTAGACTGAAAATGTTTTGAAAATGATGATGGCAACAAATGTACAAATGTGCTTGACACAATGTATGTATGTATGTATGTATGTATTGTGATAAGAGCTGAATGAGACCCAATAAAATGATTTTTTAAAAAGAATATCTGTCTCATGCTCTCTTGTGAGTTAATATTCTTTTCCTTATTCATTTACTTATACTCCTCTGGGGAAGGGGAATCTGGGAAGAAGATTCTTAGCTTGGAATTCAAAAGTATGTTCCACAAGGGTCCTGCTGCTGAAACTGCATAATTGCTATGGTCCTAGAAACTAAGTCACAGATTTCAGCAGAGCTTCCAGATTAAGATAGACTAGAAAGAAAGTCTAATTATCTACTCCTAAAAAACCATAATGAAACTTTAGGGACTTTACATAGACCATTGTCTGACTTGCTTGCTTTAGGAACATCATGAGGAGAAATCAGTTACCAGAAGAGAACAAGGTATTTGGTAAAGCCAAGTGGCAGTGGGCATGGGAGACCTCATGGAGATGGATTAGCACAGTAACTACAATAATGGATTCCAACATGCTGCCAATTATGATGGGACCAAGCAACACTGCATACATAAGGCCACTCTGAGTGGGAGCCCTTCTGACGGCAGCTAACAATGAAAGTGACATCTCTATCTGACTCCCGGGACTCCTTCCTTCTCATCCCTTTTTAAATTTATGGATCAGAAAGACACATGATTCATTGGCCTCTTTAAACAGTAACAAACTATGGCCTTCCTATCTCAAAGTCCTTTGCAGAGCTCCAAACATTAGAATATACAGTCTTATTATTAGGTTTTAGTTCTTATTTCTAATATAAAATAATGGGTATCGCACCCTGACTGGCTCATCTCCTCCCCGAAAAATACAACTTTCCTCTAGTTCCTAAATGTTTCCTCCCCGCTCCCACTACCATGACTCGAATTCGACCTCACAAGTCTAGCTAGACCAGAGGATGTACACTGGTACAGATAGGAACTGAAAATACAGGGAATCCAGGGCGGATGAGCCCTACAGGACCAGTGGTGTGAGTGGCGAAACAGGGAGGGTAGAGGGAGAGTGGGTAGGAAAGAGGGAACCGATTACAAGGAACCATATGTGACCTCCTCCCTGGGGGACGGACAACCGAAAAGTGGGTGAAGGGAGACGTCGGACAGGGCAAGATATGACAAAATAACAATTTATAAACTATCAAGGGCTCATGTGGGAGGGGGAATGGGGAGGGAGGGGAAAAATGAGGACCTAATGTCGGGGGTTTAAGTGGAGAGAAAATGTTTTGAGAATGATGAGGGCAATGAATGTACAAATGCGCTTTGCACAATTGATGTGTGTATGGATTGTGGTAAGAGTTGTATGAGCCCCTAATAAAATGATTTTTTTAAAATACAAAAAATAAATAAAAATAAAATAAAATAATGGGTACCTTACTAATTACAATTAGTATAAATAAAATACATACAGATTCATGACTTAGTCCCTTGAAAGTAACAGGTATTCAAAACGTATTTTCTTTCTTTTTCTTGCCCTCCCTCACTTTTGTAAGTTGTCAGTCACATTCTATCTTGGTGTTTTCCATTCTTGGCCCAAAGCTGCTGCCTGTAACCCTCCCGCCATTTGCCCCTGGCCTAAAGGAAAACATCGTGGTTCGCACGATAATGTAATTAAGGTCATATTCTGCCTTCAGTCATCAATGTGCAAATGCTGTATGACTAATGAGACAGTTTTAACAGAGTCTCTTAAATTGTGTCCTCTAAGTAGACTAAATGGGCATGTTTTACTCAGCCCCATTTTGACGGAGATGAAAATGTGTCCTTCCCTGAAGGCTTTTGGCAAAGTCAAAGAAGTAAATGTAGCCAGTGTTTGAATCATGGAGAGTTTTAGGAAATGGGTTCAAAGAAAAGTGAACTTCAGCCTCCGCCCTCCCCCTGCTTTTCCCTCCCCAGCGGCAGGTCCCTTTTTGTATGGACTAGGGTAACAAATTGGGGTTCAGACAGGCAAGCCGACTCTATGGATGGAGGACAAGCTGACATCGAGAAGCATAAGGCCAAGGCAAATGATCGACCCCACGGTGTCTAGGTAAAGACACAGGAGCCAGAATCATGTGACTAGAGATAACTGTTCGACTGTTATTTTGCTTTTAATTCCCCATCTCCTGAACTGTTAGCCTAATAGGATCTCCTTTCTGAGGACATTTTTGAGCTTTTAATTGTTTTTCTCACTCATAGACTGGAGATTTTAGTAATGACAGTGCCTTTTTGAGAGGGTGGATAAGGACCCCAAACACAGGAACCCACTGCTTCTGAGTCTATTCTAACTCACAGCTGACCATACAGAGGAGAACTTTCTTTGTAGAGTTTCCAAGTCTGTAAATGCCTATGGGAACAGACTGTCACAACTTTCTCCCACTGAGAAACCCAAACCACTAGCCTTTCAGTTAGCAGCCTATTGCTTTAACCACTACACAACTAGGACTCCACATATGAATTAAATCAAGCGTATTAATGCATTTATAGCATAGTGCCTGGCTCCAACCCTGCCCCGCCCCCCACGCCCCCCCCACGCACATACAGTTGCCCTCAAGTCAGTCTGATGTGTGTCAGTGGAGAATTGCTCCCTATGGTAATCTCAATTACTGGTGTCTTGGAAATAGGTTGCCAGACCTTGCCTCTGCAGTTCCTCTGAGTGGACTCACATGTCCAACCTTTTGGTTAGTAAATGAACACATGAACTGTTCCACCCAGGGATTCCCAGGATAGGTAAAAACCTCCAAACTCACTACCATCACGTTGCTTCAGGCTCATCATGATCCTGGAGGAGGCAATCTATAAATAATAGCTTTTGTCATTGTTTTAAAATCCCAGACATGGCCTTATGGCAACTAATCTTGACGGTCAATTTCCCTATCCATTTTCTCTCAGCAAGCTACAGTTTGGTCCAGACATAAGAACAAAATAACCGCCTCATGCCTCCTGTGTCTTACAAAGAAAGACGAAAAACAACAACGAAAACCCAGAAGAGCTTATAATGTCTTCTTTCTTATCGCACACCAGTTATCATACTATACCACTGTTAGAGGTAAAAATGACTGTGTGATCATAATTCTTTCTGGGTTATGATGGTAGTCCATTGCTGGTAGAATAAAAAGCAGAATCCTCAACGTGGGCTATGTTGTCACCTCACCTACCTTAACAGCTAAAGTAACTCTGTCTCCTTCTCAAGCTCTGCTGGCCTATTTTCCGAAAGATGCCACTCACTCTGATGCATGAGGGCCTCTTCTCGTGTTGCTTCCCTGAACTTGTTTGCCAAATTCATGCCCATGTGTCCTTTGCATTTCAGCTTTAACTTAATTTACTCCAGGGAATCTTTCTTGACATTGGGCACTTTAAATCAGAATTCCTGATTGATGTACTTATGTAAATACATTAATCCATAAAAATAGTGGTATTGGCCTATGTACATATATTTATAAGGCAATACACTGAGGCTGCAGACAGGCCTTGGGCCTTGGCTCATATCTTCCCTCAATACAAGAATACTTTGTTCTAACAAATTGGGATTCTGTGATGCTTACACAGCCCCCTTCCCTTCCCCACAGGATTACCGAAGACAAAATAGGTGCATAAGCAGATGAGGTGAAGACAAAGGATGGTGCCCGGCTATTAAAAGATACAGTGTCTGGGGGCTTAAAGGCTTGAAGTTAAACAAGCGGCCATCCAACAGTGAAGCAACAAGCCCAAATAGAAAAAGCACACCAGCCAGTGCGAAAGTGAGGTGTCACTGAGACCAGGCAATGGGCGTCAGAAGATTCACAACAAACAAACAAAATTTCATTGGTGAGAATGGAGGGGGTTGGAGCAGAGACCCAAAGCCCATCTATGGACAATGGAACATCCCCCCACAGAGGGGTTTCAGGGAGGGGATGAGTCAATCAGGGTGCATTAGAGTACTAGTGGGTCATGCATTATACCTCGGATCCCTTGAGGCCTCCTCACCCCCTGCTATCATGACTCCAGTGCCGCTTCCCAATCTAGACTAGACAGGAGCATATACATAGGTATAGGCAAGAGATAAAACTCACAACACATGGAACCCAGGAACAGGAATGAGAATAGAGATACGAAAAGGGTAGGAGGAAAGTGGGGAGAGGTGGGAAGGGACGGGGGCCCTGACCGCAATGAATGGCACATAACCACACACCCCCAGCCAGGGTGAAGAACAACAGAAACCAGAGGGGAAGGAAGACAGTGGTAGGTGAGAGATTTGAAAATAATTAACAATCTACAATCTGTCAAGGGGCCACGAGGATGGGGAGGGGAAGAGGGAGGGGAAAAAAAGAGGAGCTGATCCCAAGGGCTCAATTAAAGTAAATGTCTAGAAAAGAACGATGGGATATATGTCGAATATGTCAGATACAATTGATGTATGGACTGTAGCAAGAGTTGTAAAAGCCCCCAGTAAAATGATTTAAAAAAAAAAGGATTCAGATATATAAAGAGACATGTAAATACTCAATAAATCAGACAACAAATAAGATTCCTAAGAAAATCAATAAAACAAACACAAATATATAAAAAAAAAGAATTCCCTATTGTTACCATTCAAGATTTGTTATCAACACAAGAGTTCTTCATTACATGTAGTTTTGCAGAGATTTCTAAGTTAGAACCTGCATATGTGTGTTTATTTTGACCACTTCCAGTCCCTCTATGTAAAGATATAGACTTAAGTATAATACATACAATCATTTTCCTAGGGCCTGAAATATCTAAAAGGCACTGCATAAGTACTTTTTGAAGGCACTATGCTGTATTCTCCTTTTCAATTATACTTAGGACTGAGAGTAAAATTGGCGAAATCATCTGCTCAAGTAATCCAGCCATCAAGTAGATTATTCAATTGATAGCATTATAAAATATTAAAAAGAAGGATAACTGAAAATGGGAACACAATTAGGTTAGATGTATCAAGAATTTCATTCCTTTCTTTCTTCCAATTATAGATATTTGCAGTCTATTCTAAAATGTTTTCTCACTGATCTTAGATTAGGCCTTAGACTCTTACTCAACGCAGCTCTCTAACCAAATAGTTCAAACCTCCTACCCAAACCTGAACTCTAAGGTTTTTTTAATAGTACAAGACAATGAATACTGTAGTAGCTGTATATCAGTGGTACCAAAAAATTATGTTTTACAATATGTTAATAATCCCTTACTTTTCCTGAAAGTCCCTTATGTCCTCTATATTCATTGATGGATATAAACCTAAATTGAATAATTATAAGGAATGTGATTCATTCACATGGGAATAATAGCCATTGAACCCTGCATTTTTTTTTAGTGCAAAGTCCCAAATATGAGGTAGTGTCTGTATCTCTATCCTGTGATGTATTCCTTAGACAATGAATGCTTTGAACAATGGAGGGTCTGACACCACATCATAGGCCACATGAAATAGGCCCCAAAAGGCACAGCATTCTGTCCTTGCCTAAATAGAACTCTCATCTAGAATTCTGCTTCAGAATTCCCTGGATGCTTTCAGTGTGCTTTGTAACACTGATCATAAGAAAAACGAAATATGATGTGTGCTACCAGGCTTTTCTTGGATGACCAGGCCAGTATGACACTGGACAAACTGGAATCTCCTTCTTGGATTTTGTTTCTGTCCTATAAGGATTTATCTCCTCCCATCAAACAGAAACACTTCTGATCCACAGCTGAGCTCCTGCAATCTTTTTGACAGCCTTATCCATTACTCAGGTTTAATCTGTCCCTGGTAGATCAAAAAGAATTGATATGAATTTTTTGATTGGGTGCCTGTCTTTTTTTCTCTCCATCTCTTTACCTTACAGTAGCTGAAGGGGATCCATCATGATAATTTCCTGTTATTAGGTTTGAAGTGTTTTGAATGTGAAATGTCTTTTCACTTAGAAAGAATTGATGCCTATAACTTGTAATGTGTTACCAGTTTGGTAGAGTGCTTGACAGCCCAAACTGCATTACAGGTAGCTAATCCCCCTGGCTGAGCTCCTTTAAAGAATAGATCATATCTGTTAATACAGCCATAGAGTGTGGGTCATTGTGCTGAAAGGCAGTCTAGCAGCTAGGAGACAGATTATTATGTGACTTTATTCCATTTTAAACTTGGAGAATGTATGGTAGATATACTAGTCATGATTTATTAGTGATACAAGAGGGGATTTTATGACTCTCCTGGTATGAGCCAGGTTTATAATTCCCACCAGGAAGAAAAATGTCCCCAATAGCTTAAACAAGACCAATTGCAAATATCAAGCTATAGGCTGCTATGGAGTTCCTGCACATTTTTCACTATGACTTCTTCTATATGTCAGACATTTCTTTGGAAGAGATGAGAGTATGGTGGCTTCAGATTCCTATTTCATATTAAAAGTATCAGTTCAGATGAGTGTCCAATTCCATAGTGTTTCTCTTGTCTAACTTGCTGTTAGATGCTCTCCAGTCAGTTCCAGCTCATAGTAATGCTATGCACAACAGAAGAAAACACTGCCCGGTCCTGTGCCATGCTCACAATTGTTGTTGTGTTTGAGCCCATCTTTGAAGCCATTGTGCCTTTCCATATTGTCAAGAGTCTTTCTGTTTTCCCTGCCCCTGGACTTTACCCCCCAAGTAGTCCTTTTCCAGAGACTGGTCTTTTCTGAGAACATGTCCAACGTATGCAAAATGAAGTCTCATCATGCTTACTTCTAAGTAGCATCCTGACTGTACATATTCCAAGATGGATTGGTTTTCTTTTGTCACTCCATGGTACTTTCAATATTCTTCCCAATCAGCATACTTCAAATGCATCGATTCTTCTTTGATCTCCTTTATTCAATGTCCAACTTTCACATGCCGATGACACAACTGAAAATACCATGGCTTGGGGTAAAGTGCACCTTGCCCTCAAATTGGCATTTTTGCTTTTCAACACTTTAAAAGGATTTTGTACAGCAGACTTCCCAATGTAGTGTGTCCTTTGATCTCTCACCTGTTGCCACTATGATCATTCCCCCAAGCAAAATGAAGACCTTCATGACTTCTATCTTTTCTTGGTTTATCACGATATTGCCTACTGGTCTAGTTAGAGGATTTGATTTTTTTTACATTAGATTGCAATTCATATTGATCTTCATCAGCAAGTGCTTCAAGTCTAACTTAGGTTACTGTTATTATTATTGAATAAAGACGTTAAGTTTTAATTCATCTGCTGTCTTTCACCACTGGATTGTGGAAATTCTGATATTCTTTCCTTAATACCAAAGATGGTGATGATGTGTATTACCATGAACCACTACTAAGGGCATGGTGGTCAGAGGTGAACAACTTGTAGGTGAATGTATGACATATTTTTCATTATGATATACAAAAGCTCAATTTGGCATGGTAACACTTTTGGGGGGGCGCAATTAAGCATACAGAAAAACTTAGACATTTTCAGTTTTGCATAATCTATAAATAGGCCAAATTGGATATCTAGAAACCTGAACCATGTTATAGAATTCACTTTAAAGATAGCTTTTACTACAGAAGAATTTATTAATTAAACAGGATATAAGCAGCTCATTGAGCAATCATTGAGCAGACATTTGTGTATTAACTCTGAAATTCCATAAGAGAAGCGCTGACAAAGCTCTTCCCTTTGAAGTGCATGTGCGTCAGAGTGGACATGAATGCAGATTTCTGAAATAGTTCAATAACAAGTCAAAGGGGATTCAAGTACCAGAACTGAGCAATCCATAATTTTATAAATTGCTGTTTTCTATGGCTCACTAAAAATAGATTCAAAGTTCACTCAGAGTGCTTTAAATGGAGAGGAGATTTCTAAAATTCTACAAAGTAGTTATTTCCCCCAATAAAGTCAGCATGAATTCATCTACTCTACCGCCTCAAAGTGTTTGGGGAAACAAGTCAGTTGAGATTATGTTTAGTCAAAGGTGCCCAGATGGTAGCAACAGACATACACTATCGGATTCCTGCTCTAGTGTTCTTCTAATTATAGTGGAACTGGAAAATTCTGTCTAATATATTTGTTAAATAAAAGAGTCTCCAATTCTAAGGATTTTTCAGTTACTTAATAATTTCACTTACTTAGTAATTTCTCATTTCGAGTGCCATGTTGTAGTAAATAAGAAAAAATAGTTTAGATGAATACAAATCTACTTTTTCTATTACCTGCCAAGAATCCTTGGATAAATTATTTGTGTCTCTGTTTTAACATCTACAAAATGAAGAAAATAACACCGACTAAAACAGTCATTACGAAGATGAAATGGAAGAATGTGTAAGGAGCCAACGAATTGCACACACACAAAGCAGCCTAGCATCTAGTCTGGACTTCTATTCCATCAGAGAAGAGATGAAAAACCTCAGTGGTTCAGCATTCTTTTCCTATCTGGAGCTTCAGATTACAGTCAGTATCTCCACGAAGGAAATGATTGAATCAGCAATTAGAATACAAAGTTAGGTAGTGAGTATAGTGTCTCATGTCCATTATTGCTGGTTGGTACACAGTAATTTGCTTTCTATCAATTATTAATTAACAAGTGTTGACTGAGTCTGTATAAATAAAATAGAATATATTATATAAAATATAAGATAAATAAAATATATAAAATCAAATAAACGTAGGTATATTACCTACAAATTTTTTCCAAAAAAATCTTTCCTGTTAGCAATATCTTAAGATAATTAGGACCTCTGTCTAAAATACAAGGATTTTAATGCTTACTGATATCCTCCCAACTTTAAGTCTAGGAGAGCTGGCTAAGTATTTAAATTTTCTTTTCATTCTCCATTTTATTCAGTACTTAGCTTCATGTGACATCAATACCCAGAAGCTTCTGATCTGCAGGCTAAGATACCTCTAGAAAGAATATTTATATTCATGTGAGTGTCCTCCCGCTTTTCATTGATGCTTCTCTGCTCTTATGTCTTCCTAGACTTCCTGCAGAAATAGTGAAAAGTCAATCATTGAGATTCTCTCAGGGACCTCATAGCTTTTCCCAGGGTGAACAGAACACAAGTGAGAGGACAGAAGCCAATCCAGAAGCGTCTCACACATGAAAACAAGCTGAGCAATGAAGAGCCAAAGGCGAGCTTCTAATGCTATGCACCCACCTGCTCAAAATGATAATTGCTGCATTGGAGTTCTCATTAAGAGGCAATGATGAAATCTCCAATATTATAGATAAGAAACAAAGCAAAAATATATTTTAATGGGAAGTGTAGCTTTAAAAAATGAGAAGGACGAGAACTGATAAAGTAACTGTGTTAGACAGGGTTCTCTAGGATTCTCTAGAGAAACAAAACCAGGACACTTATGATTTTATAGATAGATAGATAGATAGATAGATAGATAGATAGATAGATAGATAGACAGATAGATAGGTAGATACAACATAAGAAATAAACAGCTAATTAGTCCACAGAGCAGTACAAATGGCTCAGTTTAACTCACTTCCATGAGACAGTTAATACACTGGCAGTCCTTCAACTCACAAGGGAAGCTGGGTGCAAGTCAAGGAAACAGACAGCTGAGTTTTCTGTAGAGCAATAAAGGCAATCTGGCCACAGGCAGCAAACAGCAGCGCAGGTCACCAACAGTCAGCCAGATGACAGGGTGAAACAGTCCCCAGCTCAAGTGATATATATACCAGCAGTGTGCCAAAGCAGGTCTCAAAGGTACGTCCCTCAAACGATAGCGACACAGTCTATGGGTTGGGTGTCTCACAGGTAGTGTGATTCACCAATAGGGGTCTGCCAAAGACCCCACCCTGCATCTTTATCTACAACTGACACCTCTCACATCATGGGTTTGGCTGGATCATATGGTCCCAGTGGCAAAGCAGCTTGCATGGCAACCTGAACCTGCTGCAGAGCCTTTTCTTGTTCTGGGCCCCACTCAAAATTGGAGACCTTTCGTGTCACTTGATAAATAGTTTGGAGTAGAATGCCTACTCTGGATATGGATTTGCCTTCCCTGCATGCAATGCTTCTGCCAAAACTACCATTCATGGGCTTACAGAATGCCTCAATCACCAGCATGGCATCCCACATAGCATTGCTTCAGATCAAGGAACTCACTTCACAGCAAATGAAGTGCAGAAATGGGCCCATGCCCATGGATTCCACTGGTCGTATCATGTTCCTGATCATCCTGGAGCAGCTGGCTTTACAGAACGATGGAATGGCCTCCTAAAGACACAATTATGGTGCTAGCTAGGTGTTTGCCCCATGCCTGCCATAAAGCTCAGGCGTTTCTGACATAAGGCAAAGAACAGCCACTTGTTAAGGAAAAGAAAGTTAGCTCCCTTCCCCTTGTATCTCCTGCCTACTCTCTTATCATCTCAAAAAGGGAAGAAGTAGGAAGAAGTTAGCTTAATGTTGCATTTCCACAGTAACCTGCCTTTTTTTTTTATGATGCATTACTCATCTATCCGTGGCTGATGGCTTGGGAATTCTAAGCAAAGATCACTGATTGCAGTGGGTGCATTTTTTGGCAGGGCTGAAAATTCTGGTGTTTTGTGGTATTTCCAAATAAAGTCTATTTTTAATGATAAAACCCAGGGACATTGAGCCTAGAGGGAAAGCAAGTATTTCAGGGAGAGGGAGGAATATAGAGGAGTGGGGAAAAAAAGATGGATATGATGTCAAGAAGTCCAGGAAGGAAAAGTATGTTTGGAGACTGATTATGTAAGCAATTATACAATTCTGTTTGACATGATTGAACTATGGAATTATGGAATGATATGATAAAAGTATTAACTTCCAAGTAACAGAAAATTTTAAAAGAAGAAGAAACATAGATCCATGAATAGATTTTGGACTCGCACAAAATTCAAGCTCCAAATTAAGAACAATTAGTTCTTACATCATGGTCCTGCGCAAGCCTTGCCCTCAGCAAGGGAATCCAGAAATAGGGTGCTGTAGGAAAATGTGGTGAAGAGTGTAGATGGTGTCCAAGTATCAGATAAAATAATGTCTTGGGTCTTAAAGTCTTGTCCCCAAACAAGCAGCCATCTAAGTGAGATGTTAACTAAGTTCACATGAAAGAAGCACACCTTCATTAGACCAAAAGATTGGAAGTCATATAATCCGAAGTCAAAGGAGGGATTAGTATCAGAGCCTAAACTGTAAGAATCCAATTTGCAGAAGGCAATGGATGATGGTGGCAACCCAAAATTCATATGTGTAACTCCCTAGGAAATAAAGTCAAGAGAACTCCACCTATCTGAAATTGGGCGACTGGAGGAAAGTGGTCACTACTCAGAGTGCTTGAGAGAAAAGAGTATAGAAGATAAAGGCATAAATCTGACTTGAACAGTTAAAACTTTGTCAGTAGATTCCCTCTATGATGCAGGCTGAACCTGATCTGGTTTCCAAATTTTTCTGCATTTCTGGTTTGAATTGTTTTGTCTGGTTTTGTTTGTTCATCTTAGAGTATATCTCAGAGGTCTTATATGTCAATGGAGGTCACCCTCTTGAAACTGTGTTATATGTTTTTTTTTCTCCCCATTTTTTGTATGTGAAACCCACGATCGATGAGCCTCTAGGGGACCCAAGTAGAATAAGGGGGTTGAGGTTTGAGGGGTACAGTGGTGGTGGCGGAGGGCGGGCGGGTAAAAGGGAGATGATGTCAAAGAGTCCAGGAAGAAAAATAGTGTTTGGAAACTGATTGTGGCAGGAATTTTACATTCTAAATGACATGATTAAAATATGGAATGATAAGATATATGTATTAAATCTCAACTAATTAAAAACAGTAGTCACTTTTTAAAAACCTGAAATTAAGAAAATAAATTGATTTTGTTGTTCCTGAAAAACATCCTTATCTCTAGGACTAAAAGAAATTGTTCTTCAACAACAACTTTAAAATCTTGGGTTAATAGAAAATACTTCTATCTCATGTCCTATCTATTTTATTGCATTGTTTGGGGTATTGAATTGTTTTATTTATTAAACCTTATACCGACATGATGGTACTAAAGGTTACAAATTAGGTCTCTAAGCTCAATGTCAGCAGTTCAAACCCACCAGCTGTTCTATTTAGTAAAGTTATCTGCTACTGTAAAGATTTAGTCTTAGAACCCCTATGGTCACTATGCATTGCAAAAAGACTTGATGATGTTAGATTATATAGCTGACCTTTTCATAAAATGGTTCAATTGATAGAAATAGCCTTTTGGCATAGAATTTATATTGTGTAAGTGAGTTTGGAAGAAGTTCCTTGTCAAATAGAAGAAAGAACTAGGAAGTAAAGGACATTTATAGATGCCTAAATGCAGGCATGTACATATGTAAATACATTTATATATAATGAAATTGAAATCAATCTATGTACATATAGTTATATGTTAAGTATTAAGGCATTTAAAGCATCAGGCAGATATTGGGCCTCTACCCAAGTACTCCCTGAACACAAGAACACTTTTTTCTAATAATGTGGCATTCTCTGATGCTTACCTTCCCGACGCAATCACTGAAGACAAAATGGGTGCATAGGCAAATGTGGTGAAGAAAGTTGATGGTGCCTGGCTATCAACAGGTGTAGCATCTGGGATCTTAAAGGCTTGAAGATAAACAAGTGACCATCTAACTGAGAAGCAACAAAGCCCACATGGAAGAAGCACATCAGCCTGTGTGATTATCAAGTATCAATGGGAGCAAGTATCAGGCATCAGAGACTCAAAACCAAAAATCATATCAATGTAAATAAGGGGGAGGGTAGAGTGGAGACCCAAAGTTTATCTGTAGTCAATTGGGCATCCCCTTACAGAAGGGTCACAAAGACGGGACATGTACAGCACCCATGAAACATACAACTTTCCTCTAGTTCTTTAATGCTTCCTCCGTCCCCACTAGCATGATCCCAATTCTGCTTTACAAACCTGGCTAGATCAGAGCAAGTACAATGGTACAGATAAGACCAGAATTATAAGGGGAAGGTGAGGGGAGAAGGAGAGAACCAATCACAATGATCGATATATAGCCCCCTCTCAGGGGATGGACAACAGAAAAGTGGGTGAAGGGAGGCAGAGGTCGGTGTAAAACATGAAAAAAATAATTATTAATTATAAATTATCAAGGGTTCATGAGGGAGGGAGGGCGGGGGAGGAGGAAAACTAGCTGATACCAAGGGTTGTTTTTTTTTTTAAGTCATTTTATTGGGGGCTCATACAACTCATCCCAATCCATACATACATCAATTGTATAAAGCACATTTGTACATTTGTACATTTGTTATCCTCATTCTTTTTTTTCTTTCTTCTTCTCTTTTTATTTGTTTTGAAAATGATGATGGCAACATATGTACAAATGTGCTAGACACAATGGATGTATGTACAGATTGTGATAAGAGCTGTAAGAGCTCCAATAAAATGATTAAAAAAAATTCTTTGTCAAGCGGTCACAGGTGGGTGGGGAGGGAAAAAGCGGAACTGATACTAAGGGCTTAATAGAGAGTAAATGTCTAGAAAAGAATGATGGCAACATATGAACAAATATGCTTGATACAGTTGGTGTATGGAGTGTTATAAGTTGTTAGAGGCCCCACTAAAATGATCTTTTAATTAAAAAAATAAGTTTCCCTGTATGAAAATTGAAAATGTAAGCACCTAAAAACAGCACCTAAAACAATTTCTGTTTTGATATTTTTTATCATATACAGTGAACCCTCGCCACTTCACGCTTCGACTTTCGCGGCTTCACTCTATGGCTTCACTCTATAGCGGTTTTTGCGTAACAGCGCATGCTCTGTCATTACTGCCACTGATTGGCTCATACTGTACACGCTTCTGTCTGCATCGCTACTTTCGGAGCTACGTATCAGATGCATTTTTGCTTTTGTACAGTGTATTGTAATTGTTTGCGATTTTTAAGAAATTTTATCTAAGCCCTATGATGGCTCCTAAATGAGCTGCTTCTTCTAAGCCTTCTGACAATAAAAATAAGTGCCAGAGGAAGATGCTCACCATCCAGGAAAAGGTAAAACTTTTGGATATGATCAAAGATGGCAGGAAAATCGTGGAGGTTGCACGCCATTGATTACAGTATTTGTAAGAACTATGTATAATAATACTGTATGTGAAATATGTAATACTGTAAACTAGATGCCATAAATAATATAATAAATAATAAATGATAATTGTAACGCCCAAAATGTTTTACTGTATTTTCCATTTTTCGTTTAATAAATTGGGTAATACGAGTGTAATGGTGACTAAAGGGTGTTTTTTCATGTCCTCTATGCTCTAACTACGAAAATATTTGATTTACAAATAAGGAATCCTACTTCGCGGAATTTCATTTATCACGGTAGGGTCTAGAACCGATTAACCGCGATAAGCGAGGGTTCACTGTAATAATAAACAAGGAACTTAAAAAAAGAAGTGATTTCAGACTCTCTAGTCCATTTTATCCTTTGCTGGAAGGTGTTAAAGAACTGAAGTTAAGCACTGCAGGGCTCAACTTCCAACTCATCATCCTATTAACCCAGCCCTGATGTCAGCCTCAACTGCAATAACAATGTCTGTCTTATTATTCAGATCACTCTAACTACTTGTTTTTTAAGATGCTTGTAAACAAGCAGCTTTGAGTCCTGCATTCTTTGGTTGTAAGCCTGGATAACTCATTGGTATTGTGAATTGATCTTGGTCAGCTCAGACTCATAGTCTCCCTAACAGAAGGAAACCCTGCTGGTCCTGTGGCATCTTGTTATGAATGAACCCATTGTTGCCGCCACTGTGTCCATTTATCCTCTTGAAAGTCTTCCTTTCCTCCCCACCCCACCCACCCTCTACTCTACCAGGCATGATGGTTTATTTTTTTTTCCAAAAGATTGAGGCCTTTTGATAACGTCCAAAGCTTGTGAGTCAAAACCTATACATCCTTGCTTCTAAGGTATATGCTTCCTCCAAGGCAAATTGGTTTACTCTTCTGGCTGTCCATGGCACATTCAATATTCTCCACCAATACCGTACAGCAAAAGCATCCATTCTTCTGTGTTCTTTCTTATTCATTGTCCAGTTTCATATCCATATGATATCACTGAACATACCACGGCTTGGTGAGCTTAGTCTGCAAGTGACATCTTTGTTCTTTAACATTTTTTATAGATTTTGTACAGTAGATTTTCCCAGTGCAATCTGTTGTTTGATTTCTTGGTTGTTGCTTAGATGGATGTTGATGATAGATTCAAACACAAAAAGAAATCCTTGACAACTTCAAACTTTTCTCCATTTATCGTATTTTTATCTTGGGCCAGTTGTGAGGATTTTGGATTTCTGAAACCTGTAGCATTTGATAAGTGACTGTTTCAATTTCTCCTCACTATCTGTGAGAATGTTACTTACAGGTTTTCAATAAATTTTCCTAGTATTTCTCTAATCCCGGTGCTACATTCTTCTTCATATAGCTCGGCTTCTCAGAAAATTTGTTCAGTACACAGGTTTAATGTGTATCACGAGAGGATACAACCCTGATGCCCAATTAAAAACCAACCAACCAACCAAAAGCCATACATAGTCCCTTCTTCTCTTCACACAAGTGCCTCGTGACCCAGGCACAGGTTCCAGATGAGCACAATTAAGTATTCTGGAATTACCATTCTTCGCATTACAGTTTTTTATTATCAAAGTAATCAAATGCTTTTGCATAGTTGATAAAAGACAAGTAATATTTTTCTGATATTCTCTGCTTCCAGCCAAGATCCATTTGACATTAGAAATGATATCCTTTGTTCCAAGTCATCTTTTGAATCCAGCCTAATTTTCTGGCAACACCCTGTCGATTTTACTTGCATGCAATAATAATATCATTTAATAATTTTAGCCTTCTGTTGGGTTATCATTCTTTGGGATGTGCATAAACAAGGAACGATTGCAGTAAGCGAAGTAGCCGTCTTCCAAATGTCTTGGCATGGATGAGCGAAGCTTCCCAGGACTGCATCCGCTTCTTGAACTATTTCATTTAGTGTCCCCTCAATCCTTCGAGCCTCCCTTTTCACTGAAGCCACGTGTAGTTTGTGCTTTTACTTCAATAATCCTGATTTCTGATCACATAAAATCTCTCTCAATGTTTGAATTTTGACCAATTCTTTTTGGCACAGTGACCGTCTACTCCTTCCTTCATCTTTTGATACTTTTTTCCCACTGAATCTTTCAGTGTTACAACTCGAGTTTTGAATTTTTTCTTTAATTCATTCAGCTTGCAATGTATTGAGCATTTTCTTTCCTTTTAGTTTGCTAATTCTGGGTCTTTTCACCTTTCATTATAAAGCTTTACTTTGTCTTCTCCAGCTGTCGTGTGAAATGTTCTATCTAGTTGTTTCACTGGATCGTTTCCTTCATTAGCTTTAGTTTCTCTGTGTTCAAGAACAACTTACAGAGCCTTTCTTTTGATATTCACTTTGGTCTTTTCTTTGTTTCCTGTACTTTTTAATGGCTTCATGCATTCTTCATGTATGATGTTCTTGATGTCATCACACAGTTTGTCCAATCTTTGGTCATTAGTGATCAATGTCTCAAATCTGTTCTTCACATTATCTCTAAATTTACATGGCCTATGCTAAAGTTTGTGTTTTGACTCTCTTATGCTTTTTTAATTTTCTTTAAATTCAGCCTGAACTTGCATATGACTAATTGAAGGTCAGTCCCTGTCCTTTTATTTACTGATGATATTGAGCCTCTCTTCTCATCACAGTAGTCAATTTTATTTCTGTGCATTTTATCTGGCGAGGTCCACGGGTCAAGTCCCCTCCGCTTGAGAGGAACTTGACAAGTAACAGCATCTTATCACATACAGCACTGCATGTCAAGATAGCCCTTCAACTGCCCTTTTCCATGATGAACTTGATGCTTTTCCTCTCATCACTCCTGGCATAGTAATGGTCAGGCCATACAACTCAAAAATGGTCAGTCCATACATCTCACTAGTGCCTAAGATTATTGATCTTTGTGCATTCTATTTCATTTTTTATGACTTCCAATTTTCCTGGATTCACGCTTCATACATTTTTTCCAATTAGTAATGGACATTTCTAGCGGTTTCTTCTCATTTCTGAAGCCTGCCCTCTCAGCAAATATTAGTCCTTTAAGCTTTACTCCATCCATGCCTTTACTTATAGACTTTGTTTTGAGAAGGAAGTCCTTCCCAAGTCTTATTTTGAGTGCCTTTCAGTCTGGAAATTGGGAGACAGACTGAGCGAGACTGAGCTTTCTATTCCCGTAACAATGAGAGACACAGAAACCCTCATGAAGTCATTATGAGCCAATGTTGCCTTGATGGAGGTCAATCTGGTTTGGGGCTTTCAACCTGAGGGGCTCATCTCCTGGGCACTTTTTTCTGAAAGTTTTTTTCACTGCTTTCATAAGGTTTTCAGTGAGGAATCCATCAGAAGTAGATCGTTTACTTGTTCTTCCTAGTCTGAAAGGGCCATCGAAACCGCTTCATCCAGAGGGACCCTGCTCCTATTAAAATACTGCTCGTGGTACAACCCCCAGCACCAAAGGGACCTGCAAACCACCACCATGGAGCTAACTGACAGTGTACTACTACCTTAATGTCCATGCAGAATTTTATGACGAACTTTTTCAGGAGCCCTGAAGTGCAAGGAGTACTTAGATGCAAACAACCAGAATTCCTGTATAAGATAGTGCGCAGTTGTTATTCTTACAGTTTTTCTGGCGTTGTTTTTGACTCTGATCATTATATTTCAAAAATTCACAATCACCCCCTAAATGGATGTATCTAGCTGATTAGTTAGTTATATTTTCAATATTTCTGGAACATGTCCAACAAACTGTCTTTTTCTTGTCTAGAATTTAAGTATACTTGTCTTTCACCTGTACTTGCCTTCTGGCATTAGGTTCATCTTTGTTACTCTCAAAAAAAAAAAAAAAAGGTGTCATTTTTTTTTTCAATTCCTGTATCTAGTTTCTAAAAAACGTGCCCTGAACTTCCACCCTGTGGCTTGTGTCTCAATGCTTGCATACAGATTGCCCAAAGGCAAGATCCGCCTCCACGCTTGGGTTTCTAAAGATATTTTCTAGATTCTCCAAGTTTGTGCCCATCTATTTTCTTCCCTGGGTATTCTCACAGAACTCGTTCACACTAATTCTGTCTCTCGACTTCTCTACTGTTGCCTGTCACTGTCGGAACTAGAGATGACATGGGAATTCATCCTTCCATTATCTCTGCTTGGATCCATCCCAGGACATCCCCTCCCCAAACAGTTGCAACTGGCCAGTGTCATTACATATAAAGGCTAAATATATATCCCTCTGCAGCCTTTTGCCATGTTCATCAATTTTTTTCTTTAATCACAAACAAGTTTCATTTTCATTTTCTTTGAAAAATGCCACCCCCTTTAAAGATTTTTCTACAAGTCTTACCAATAATATCCACTCATTTTTTCATATGCTTACCCTCTGACAAATATCACACTGAGATTTTTACAATAATCTTATCAAGTAGGTACTCTTTTATTTTTTTTTCTTTTAAGATTAAAACAAAACAAGTAAACACAACAGAGAGCTTCGAGAGATAGTGTCAATTGCTCACATTGATGTACATCTGCAAGAGAAATATGACTGGAATCCAGGTCTGTATAATTAAAGCTCAAATATCTACTCACTCAAACAATCTGTCTTTTGACCATGTTAGAAGAACACATTTTACAACACTTTCATAAGGAGTCAATGGACATGGCAGTTTTCAGGGCAGGAGAATGAGCAAAGAAAGGAGACCAGGGAAAGATGTTTTGTTTCCTGTAGGTGATAACTAGTCAACATTACTGAAATAATGACGTTAATGCTTGAGGACTTTTCATTGCTAGAAGCTGCAAGATTTCAGAAACTCTTTTAGAAGAATAAACCTGGAATTCTACATGTCACCCTGCCTGTGGCATATGTGACTGAATCAACAGATGTGCACACCTATATGTGATCACACATTGCAGTTTACACTTGAGCATTTATCAGCAGTCATAGAGAGGGAAGGTCATGAGGACACTGCAAGGGTGAAGCAGGAGGAGTCCTTGGACCACTCTGCTGCTTTTTCCCCTCTACTCCTCTTCGGTCTTTGGGTTTTTCTGGGCCCTTGGTTTCAGAAACTGCCTGACTGTACAGTTTGCAAACTGGAATTTCACACCACATTTGTCACCATCGCAACAACAACAAAAAATATCCTTCAAAGTGGAAAATGTGTTGAATCAGCTACAAGATTTGTGTTTCACTGGTGTCATGACAAACACATCACTGTGTCTTAGGTGATCTATGCGATGAAATGTTTGTGTGCTTATTTTTCCCTAAAAGCTTTTGAGCCTGACCTGCATTTGCCAGATTGCTCATTTCCCCCTTCACTAGCCTTATTTTCGTCTGACCCGGGCTTGATGGATAGCCCAGAAGACTTCATTCTCATGAAGTGATTCTGCAGAATCTCTGGAAACCAGACAACTTTCCTGCTTTTCAGAGAAGGACAAATGATTATGCCAATATTACTGAATGGGTTTAGGGAAGTTAGAAGACTGCAAATAGAAATGACTCACAAATATCACTTTTTTTCCAGACGACTACTATTTCCCAGAATCCCTCACTCTGCACATGCCCAATGAAAGCCCCATTGCTCTTTCTAGGAACATAGATAATGGAATGATGAGCTACCTCTAGGACTAAGTCCCCTTTTCTTACTCGCTTGCCGACCATGACTTGGGGGACCTGTGCAACCCTTAAATGGGCCCTGCAAGGCCAGGCGCTGCTGACACCCCTTCATGATGAAGATGCATGGGATGCCTGCTAGCTCATAAGTGCCAGCACTCAGAAGGATAAACTCAGCTTCTCCCTGATACAATTTAACATTGTATTTCCCTAATTTGAGCCTGATTTAGTCGCTGGGGTATTTGGATGCCTCTTCTATGGTGCCGATAGTTAATTAAACAGATGTTGCAGAGGGAATCATTAATTTTAGTGCTGCAGATGGGAGCAGAATGACTTTGTGGAGTTAATGTTTCAGCAAAACAATGGGCTTCTGTCATCAGTTGGTATAAACCAAGTAAATTAAGGGAACAAGGAGAAAGGGTGGGTTTCTCTGAAGGAGTATCAATTATTCATTTTAGAAATTACAGTACTTTTTGTCTTTGCATTCCCATGACAGAAGAAAAGTAGATGTTTGCAGAAAGGGGTGGGGAAGCAGCCTGAAAGCAGACCAAAGCATTTGAGGCTTTAACTATGCAAATATTTTTAACTTTATCAAGGTTCATTTTACAGATAGTGAAAGATTTAAGAATGGGAACTGAGCTGGAGAACCAATGACCATTTTTATCACTTTCAGTGAGGAGGTGTCCTTAATTCAGCACCCATTTCTTATGGACAGGCACTTTGCTTGGCCCTTGGCTGTGAGCAGGGCAATGTATGTGGTAGGCAGGGGCCTGCCTTCCCCACGCTCACCTGTCACTCAAGAAAAATAGGTGGCTACACTTTGCCTTAGAGTAGTCCCTTACTCAGACATTTATGCATTGATTACATGCACATGTTGGGAGGGGAAATGATACTATTGAGTAGCCTTGTGTGCCAGGAATATGTTTGTGTTTAATATTTTTATGAAGAAATATCATAAATATATGTCCAGACTGAAGTCCCCAGAATTAGTGCCTGTGCAGTGTCACATAGGTGGAAGTTGCCTCTTAATATGTGTTCAAAAGCGTATTATGTTTTCAAAAGGTTACTCTCAAAAAGAAGAATATGTGAAACATGCATAACCAATAGGGAAGACTTACTGTCATCCACCATAGAAATACAATTCCACAGAAGTCCAGGGAGGAAGTCAAAGTTGCAACAAATACAACCACAGGGAAAATCATGAGGGAGGTGGTATTGAAGGGAACCCTGAAGAAATGGGAATCAGCCTCACATAGGAGACACCTTTCATCAAGAATCCTTATGATCAAGGTTTTGTTTTGTTTTTCTCTCATAAGAACACGTGAGGTCTGTGGTCTTCGGTCTGGCACATTGTGGTAGGTGGACTAACGTTCTCCTTCCTCCAGAGACTGTCATGTTCTTATCCTGTGAATATGTTACACGTGATGGCAAAAGAGAATTCAACTTTCCACGGGAAACCATGATTGCCACACAGGGGCTTTAAAAAGCTTATCCTAGATTGGTCAGGTGGACCCAATGTCATTATAATGGCCATTAAATGAGAAAGGGGGTCAGAAGGAGAGTGATGGCGTGGAGAAAATGATTTGACCAGAACTTTGATTCCTGAAGATGGAATGTAGCCATAAACCAAGGTGTGGGCATCCGCTAGTAACAGGAAAAGGCCCTCAGAGATCCCGGAAAGGGGACCCCGGACAGACTGATTTTAGCTCAGTAAGAATTATCTCAAGTCACTGACTGTCTGAATTCAAAAGCAAAAGAATAAATAAAAAACAGTAAATTCACAAAAGATTTTTGAGTGAATTTCCACACATGGCAATTCTGAGTTTACCAGGGCAGAACTGTTCTGCTCAAGGCTTCCCTGGCTGGAGTTTTTGGAAGTAGACCGCCCGACCTTTCTTCAGCGGAAGTTCTGTTGAATTCAAACTCTCAAACACTTGATTAGCAACAGAGTGAACCAATCATTGGTACCGCGCAGGTATGCCCATAAGCTAGTCACCAAAGTAAACTCAACCCTGTTGCCTCTCAGCCAATTCCAACTCCTAGAGGAGAACTCCTCCATACAATACAGGTTGAAAAGCTTCAAGTCTTTATACCACCATATCTATCACCCGTGAAACAGCCGGTGGGTTTGAACTGCCAGGGTTTTTGTTTTGTTTTGGCTAGGTAGTTCAGTGCTTTAACTACTGTGCCTTCGGGGGCCTTTTAACCTTTTAACCATGAAGCTGTGGTAATTTGCTATAAAAGCAACCTGTGGTTCGTTATTGTGAGTCAACTCCAACTCATATATTCCAGGTCTTACTCTTACTGATCACAACTGCCAGGGGGAGCTTCCAAGTTGGCAAAGCTTGATAGAGTCTAACTGCCACTGCCCCAACACCATGTCCAATGACTTGCGGGTTTGAACTCCCAACCTTTAGGTTAGCAGCTGAGCATCAGGGCTCCTTTCCACATCATAGCACACCTATCTGAGAGCAAACCACCCCGTAGGTTTCCTAAACTCTATTCTTTATGGTTGCAAGTTCTTTTCTCTTAAAGAGTGTGTCGTGGGTTCTCACATCTAGCCATTCGTTAGCATTGAAGCACTTAGACATTTTACAACCTGGGTTCCTTACATAATACAGCTTTAAATAAGACTTATATCTTCAGTTTAAGTACTTTCTATCAGCTACAGAGTAGGTTTTTGTCTAGTCTAACTCTATTCATTCTCATACTGAAATTACATATTGATAGCACAGAGCAAACTCTTACTATATTTTCATGTATTTATTTTGTGTATTTTGATTATTCATTCATTCATTCCATGAATATTGTCATCATATTCCTTAGATAATATTTGAAGAAAACAGACACATACCCTTTCCTCCTAAAGATCACATGGAGAAGGAGAAGCTTGGAGTTTAGTCTTGAAAAAAAGCAGACAGACTGTCGGGGTTTTTTGCACTAGCTAACACAAGAACAAAAGCCAGATATGGACAGAAAGTTATTAATTTAATTTTCTTAAAAAGAAGGTTCCAGGAGACTGTTGGAAAGCTGAGAATTGGGCTAAACTGCAAATCATCCCAGTTATTCAGGATCAATCCTAACTCTATTTTTAATACAGGCTGGCCTTTCAGAATGATGGCATCCTGGCACTGAAGACACCCTCTATGATTTCCTGAAGGCAGTTGGCACAGGTACCGTTCCTGAGTCCCACCTAAGATTTTGGTCCTCTGAGCCACACTGGCCCAGAAAGGCATTCAGAGAAAATGGTGCTGGGGAGAGCCAAGTGGTGTACAAGATGATGACTTTGCTCCGTCTCAGCATGGTGCTGAACACACCAGCTGTGCAGGGCAGATTCGTGTGCCATGTCTCCAAGCGTGTTGATTAAACCATATGCTCATTGATCTCCAGGGGGCTCTGATCTGTTATGCCACTGACTCAGCTGGGTAAACAGACTTTATTGCTACTTAGTATCTCTTGAAAACTGCACCCTATTATTCTTAATTCATTCTCAGTAATAATTAGATTCAATCTTTTGATCAAGAATGTATCCCACATCCCAAGCAAGGTTGTGTTTTCTTTCTGTGTTAGATGGTTATAGAGATATATGACCTCAATCATCAATAAGCACTTATTGGCACATTTGACCAAACCAACGAGGATTCCATTATGGCTCATAAGTTATATATCCTGGGCATCACTCTGAAGTTATTTGGATAATTTGAGCCAATTCACAGAATCATCCATTGAGTTGTAGACAGAAGAGAAAATATATGTGTAGGATTTAGGTAAAACTGGAAATCAGAACATTTAAGAATTTAAGCATCAAAAATTGAAACCACAGCCTAATGCATTATTATGATCATTGTTATTTTTTTTTAGTTTTGTATTTGTTTCCTTTTTTTATATAACTACAGTATAGGTTTAATCGACACACAAGCTATATGCATAGAATTAAATTTATAAGACAGTTTTAATGTGTCAACTTGCACACATGCAACATGCTGAAGTCTTTAAGTAGTTAAAGCATCCACCCCACAAAAATATTTGACAATAACCTAAAGATTTTCAACTATATTTTGGAGCATTACTAACATCGAAATTTATATTTTTACTCTATTAACCTACATTTTAAATGAACACTTTTAAAATTGTTACTATGAGATAATAATCTCAGAAGCACAGAGCACTTGTTAAATCTTGGATTTTGGTTTTGGAGTAGTTGAGATCTTAAAAGGTGACATCATATTTTCTAAGATCACATCTTTTTTATTCAAGTTGAAATTATATCTTATAAATCCCCATCTTGACTCTTTTTTCCAGAATTTATTAGACTAGGTTCTTTGCATAACCCTCCTGCTTCAGAAAAAACGAAATTATAGACAGAAAAAACAATTTCATATATTGCTAGGGTTATTAAAGATATGGAAGATTTCCACAAACCTTCTATCTGCAATCTAGTGGAAAGTCAGAATAGAGAGCAGAATGGAGAAGAGCTAGAAGTCTGAGGTATGTGTTTCAAGCAGCCAGTAGTATAATCACTGAGTTACAAGCTAGTAGTCTTCTGGAAAGCGGACTCTATAGCTCCACATGGGCCATGATCCTCTAGAATGCTGGAATTGGGGTGCACACATTCAAGAAAAGGGGATTATATGTCCTGGAATTGGGGCCCATAGATCCAAGAAAAAATACACGCATCCTCTCACACTAATCCTCATCATCTTTCTATTTTGCCACATGAATAATCAACTAATACGATGACAATAAAGACCAGGTTGTCTACAACACCTAATGTTATAAAGCTCATACACATTTTGAGGCAATGTACCAATCATAAATTGGTGACATTTCTAATTCAGTATGAACTTTTGTCCAAGGGAAAATAAGACTAAGGAGAGAAAGGCTTTCTTTCTGCGAACCAAAGAAGTACTCACTTATGAAGAATAGAATAGAGCTAACAATTATTATTTCTGATAATTGTAGCAATCAGTTTTAAAATAGAATTTAGCTTCTGGAAGTTTCTGACATGTGCTAATGAGGGCAGGTTTGATCCTCAAATTAGCTTCAGTTCTGCCACCAATATTGTCAGTAAGTACTGCAGATTATAAGGATCACAAGTGCTAGTAGTGTTACTGACAGGAGTTAACCAATTGTTTTTAAGAGCCGTCATACTAGTGGAATTAGCACACAAAAAAAGTTTAGCATCAGTATAAGCTGGACCATTTATTTTAGGCTCAACTCATCAAGGAGTAGTTGCTAGTTCCATGCTGGCATGGGTTAAGTCTGTCTTATTAATGACTGTATCCTGAATATATAACAGGGTTTGGCATATAGATGGTATCCTTTTATTTCTGGATGAATGAATTATTGTAATCCATTTATAAAATATTTGAGACCCTATCCTGAATGGAGTCTTGGCATTTAACTGACAAGGGCTGGCATGTTAGCTGACTTTCCCATAAATGTAGTTTATGAAAGGTATTTAACTTCTCAAGAACTCGTGATCTTTTTCACTTATAAAATGGTGTGCCACACAAGAATGCTCTTTTATAAATTGTAGTCCACTGGTGTCTCGCAGTCATTGAGTGGATTCTGATTCGGAGAGACCATGTAGAGGTTCTCTGAAACTGTAAATATTTCCAGGAAGTAGAAATCCTTATCTTTCTCCTGAGGAGAATCTGGTGGGTTTAAACTGTCCACCTTGTTGTTGGCAGGCCAAAGTGTAAAGTACAAATCAGAATTTCAGACCTGACTCATCATGGTTCCGTGCCTGCCCTCACCCTTGAGAATTTGTATTTCCACCCCAGATATGCTGAATCAGACTCAGATCTACTGGTTTCAAGCCTTTCTGAAGCTATTATATGTTTCTACAAGTTTAGCACTTAAGCAGCATTGAATGCAAATACTCTGTTTCCCCGAATATAAGACAATGTCTTATATTAATTTTTGCTCCCAAAGATGCGCTAGGTCTTATTTTCAGGAGATGTCTTATTTTTTCCATGAAGAAGAATACGGTACACATTTAATGTTGAACAACAAAAAAGGAACTTTATTACCTGTATACCATACAGTAGTAGTTGTCATCACAAACCAGCATAACCAGACAAACTATGAATGCTACAGTATCAAGACTTTCTTGTTACTACCATTATTTCCATGTACAACAATCAATGGTACATTTACTCATAATCTATGGTACATTTACTCGCACTTCCTGTCTGCTCCAGCTGTGCTGCGGCCAATAGTGAGCTGTGCAGCAGCGCCCGCCACTATGGTCCAGAGTCCAGAGTTACGGTAGTTTCGGGGAGCCTTATTATCGGGGAGCCCTTATGTTCGGGGAGGTCTTAGTTTTGGGGAATGCCTTATATTTCAGCGAGAGGCAAAACTGTGAGTAGGTCTTATTTTCGGGGATGTCTTACTTTGTGGGAAACACGGTACATAAATGTAGGAAGAAATATAGAAAATTGATTATGACAGAGTATATTAATAATTCTGTAGATTCTTTCCTATATGTCTCACAATGTAGATAAAGAAAAAGAAACACACAGCCATGAGTTGCTTTAGAGTCCATGGCACTCAAAGTGACTCTATAGGGAAGAAGAGGAATGAGTCATGGGGTTTCCAAGACTGTCAATGTTTCAGGAAGAAGACGGCTTCCTGTTTCTCCTATCGAATGGCTGATGGGTTAGAACCACTGACTTAGCGTTTCAGAGTTCACTTACCATCCCACCAGAGTTCCTAAATTAGGCACTATCTCTGCAAAATAATGGCAGCATCCCCAATTATTGAGAGAAGACCACAGAGCTCAGGTGGAGATGGCATTTGACCTGATTCCGTGTGAGTACACGGACTCCTTCCTTTGCGCTACATTATGAGACATCTTGGTGCATATGAAAGGTCAGAGAGCAATCATTCATCAAAATAAAATTATTTAATTGTATGGTACTGAATATAATGTGGTAGTTTTGAAAACAACCACATTATATTCAGAGACACAGATAACTGTACTGGGGATGCCCTGTTTGCAAATCTGAGCCAAGACAGTATACATGAATGAGTGAAATAGGGTTGAATTAGCTTCCTTCAGCTAATCTGCCCTCTCATCTAGACTATATTCACATATACACAAAGAAGATGGATCCCTTCTTTCATCAAGTGTCATTACTTTTCAAGATCACAGAATTCTCTAATCTTAATTTTAAACCAGAATGATGGTTTAGATTTGTCCTTAAGGAAACTGGCAGGGATGAAAGAGTGGGAACAGGGAGAAGGGAGGGTTGGGGTGAGGGGACACGATGAAAAAAATGTAGGGTTTAACAGGATATTGTTGTTGATTTCACTTCCCGGCATGGGCTATGTGATATATACAAAATGTTCTTTAAGAACAAAAATTAAATTATTTCAGATTCCCTCTCTCTCAAGATTAATAGTGATTTGAGTGGTTTAAAAACTGCAAGAGAGGAAAAGTAAAATCGAAATGGACTTGGAGGCTTTAGTTACACACAAGCTCATCTCAAACTGTCACACACACCCCACCAAAGAAAAGAAAAAGAAGTTGGAAATTGTTTGTTTTATTATAACTTTCCTCCTCCTTTCCACTCCTTCTCAGTTCATAAATATGTCAAGAGTGATGAGGAAGATGGTGGATTTCCTAAAGGTACCAGTGATAGAAATGTTTCTGTGAAATACTAAAGAACTCAGGATATTCAGGAAGAGTAAAGGTGAACTACACTTTACAAAATTTCTAGATGCAGCTAGATATAGGTGCATTTATACTCATGGTTATTGCTATTACTGCAGTAACTGATTGTATGAACCTTACTTTTTCTCCCTTGATTAAAATATACAGTTCATTAATTTTCAATTTTGATTGTACATCATAATTATCTATGTAATTATACATATATGTAATTATATATGTTATATCGCTCAGAGCCTTCTCTCTGAGATTCTCATTTGCTGCTCAAAGGAAGCATGGAATCTGAAGTTTGAAAATTGTTCCCTAGTGATTGTAATGTAGGACCAATATTGGTAATCAATGACATAGATAAAGATCTGATCCAAGTTACTTGTGAGTTAGTACCATTGTAAATGTTGGGAAGCTAATTTTAGTCCCATAAGACCTGTATCTGGCTGCACTTTATGGTTACAGGGAATTTTTTTTGTCATGTATGCATTCTTGGACATCCTGCCCATTTTGACATAGGATCATGAATTCTATATTTTTAAATAAACATCTAAGATTTTAATCATTGTAGATATTCAAGAAAATTACATAAATTATTCCAATTCATCTTATACTCATGATCTAGCATCTTCTAAAACATCTGACATAACCAAGATATGCTTTTAAAAATAAAAAAATTAAATTTATAACTTACCGTTCAGTACACTGAAAACTTTATTTGGAATTGTATAAGTTTCCCGTGACTTCTTTTTTTTTTTTCTATTTCAGGAATCAATGTGGGATTCCATTACATTTAGTGACTTTTGTGTTTTAAAGGTAGTTTTGATATGGTCTGTCTTCATACCAATATTTAGAACAGCTAATCTAATTCAAGTTGTTTCGTTTTAAGATGATAAAGTGCCTTTAGGAAAGACAAAGCCTTGCCTCACGTAACTCTCCTACAGGACCCAAATGGCAGGGACCAGGCCTGCTTGCACTAGATTTCACACCGCGTCAAGATTAGACTTCAAATGACTGCCAAGAAGCAAATGAAACCTCCCCAAAGTAATCCTAGCAGGTACATGCAGTTGGAGCGAAAAGATGCCCAGGCCAGCTTGCATGTGAGGAGCGCTTAACTCCTAGGGAATGGATTTGAGGAAAATCGTTCATCCTTCTTCTTTTATTAACTTAGGTTATGAATTAATGAAGTAAGATTATATTGTGATCCAGGGTTTAACGGCACAAACATGCAGACATTATCTTTCCCCTCTATATTACCCAAACTCTCTGCATTGATTTATGGAAATAATCACTGGTAGAGTTCCTTCTCTTCTCTAAGAGCAACCAATTTCAAGGGCTGGAAAGTAATTATGAAGCCACCAATCCCAATTCAGAATAAATCTCTCAAAGTGCATTTTCCTTTCTCTATAAGCAGAATCTTTCTTTCAAGGAACTATAAAAACAATATATGGAGTTAGGAAAATTATCAACTGGTGCATGTGCATACACACACTGGCACACAGCCTCTCAACCCTGAATAAACGGCCATTCAAAGTAAATTCTCCATGCTCTCTGCTTACAGTGTCGTGATTTCCTCCCTGGTGTTGCTTGGGTGGATTTCACACTTGGATTTACATCTGTAGAGCTCAGCTGGTCTAAGTCATCGAACCTTGATGGGAATTTGTTTAATTTTCTTCTTTCAGGGGGTTGAGCTTCTAAATTCCAGTTAGTAGTTCAGCATTGCAACAGTGTTTCAAACTATTTTTAGCTACTAATTTCTGACCATTGTCAAGCAAGGGAAATATAGCAAGCAGAAAAAGAAATGAAAACATTCTCACTAGAGAACATATAGAACCACACACTGCACAAATTATATCTTTCCTGGCCTTTATAGTTTGAAAAACATAATTTCCATTGTATTCTTTAAGTTTTACCATAACCCTATTAGAATACACGGATTCTACATTCTACCCACACCTTTTCTTCTACCATCTTAGGTATGATGTATGGTAATTCTTTTGAGAAGTAAAATTAACAACAAAGCAATATTCATTAATTGCCTTAAATTAGCAGGCATTCCTATAAGAAAAATCTGTGAATTTGGCTGAGAAATCAGATCAAGTGGAAGTGGTCTCATGTACATATGGGGGGAAGCAAACACTCTTCAAATGGTAGATGGGCCCAGTGGAACACTCAGACTCTGGGAAAATGCTTAACCTACCTTGTAGAAGCTCTGACTTGGCAATCATGACCTGACTCTTGATCAAGCTCAGGTGGCCCAGGTAACATAAGATAGACAACTGATACAATAGACTCCGATCCTCTGAGACTGATGGCACTCTCCATAGGCCACACTGAAAGGACATACATTGGAAGTTCCACTAACTGAACTGGACATTGATTTAAAGTTCAAGAAAAAAGTGTTCATGGATGTGTGGTTAGGTTTGGGCTTTTAGCTCTGAGGATACCCAGTGAATGAAAACTTGGGACCAACATATGTTTGCTCATTTCATATTCTCTCTACCTTTATGTGACAAAGGTTAGTCTACTAGACCGAGCTCTGCTGCTATAAATGAGGGTTATTAAATGCATTTGTATATCCAAATTCCCCATGACAAGTTTAGCCACAGTCAGGCACCCACATCTTGGAGAGATATAATCTAAGTACACTGGTAATGGAGCCTGATAAATCCTACACACATGTGAAGTTATTTGTTCAATATTGACCAAAATAATATTGCTAGCTGTAAGCCTTCGGGGGATGATTTTTGAATGTACTATAATAAAATGGCAATGATGCCACCAAAAACCAAACTAGGAACTTAAAGAAATAACAGTTATAAGAATAGGTTTTGAGAAACCACTTCATAGTGGCCCTAACACATGAACAATTAGCTCTTGTGATATAGCTCTGCCTGGTACTGTCCACCATGAATAGATCAAGCCAAGCAAAATGTGGTGAAGAAGATGCTGCCCAGCTATCGTGAATAATAGTGCCTGGGATCTTGAAAGCTTGTCTCAAAGCAAGCAGTCGTCTAAACAGAGTGAACTAAGCTCACATGGAAGAAGCATACCAGCCTGTGTGATCCAAAGATAAGTAATAATAAGATCCAAAGCTGGAAAAGGGAAGGTTACCAGTGCCCAAATCCTTAATACCCAGATCACAGAAAACTATGGATGATCGTGGTAATTCAAAATCCATTTATAGTGTTACTTCATGGGATGAGCCTCCAAAGATCCGCAATTCACATTGGCTAGAAACGACAATGACCTAGAATCAGATGGTGAGCATTATAAAGGGGATGTTTGCAACTGTGCTCAGGCTGTATTTCAACCTCTACTAATGCAATCCCCCTGTGGACCCAGTGTGAATTTACTCTAAACTCTAACACTCTCTGTAGTCTGTTAGATTGAGGTCTCTCTATCAGTTTTGAATGGTCATTGTTCATGGATTCTTGTTTGGTGCCTGCCATAGTCTTGTATAGTTAGCTGTATAAGGAAACTGAGCTTGATGGAAATATGAAGGTTGTAATGGTATTGATGATAATCTAGGGACATGGAGAGTGAGGAAGTGGGAAATAGGGAATTAATACCAATGTGTAAAGAAAGGGAGAAAAGCTGTAAAATTGATTATGACAATGACTGTACAGCCCTTCTTAATATGATGGGGCCATTGAATTGTATGATGTATTAATTATAATGCAATAAAAATTTTAAATGCTCATACTCCAAAATATATATATATTGACTCTAAAATTTAACAAAAATTTATAAAATTAAAAAGAATAGGATTCTTATGCATAAGAAAAGACAGATTAATTCACTGCATTTATTTAAAAATATACTGATCATTTCCTAAGTACCAGGTGAGTTGCACATTGAGTTTCTTACTGCAAGGTTGACCATTTGAAACCACCAGCTGATCCAAGGGAGAAAGAAGAGGCGTTTTATTCCCATATAGCTTTACAGTCTAGGAAATGCATAAGGGCAATCCTACACTGTCCTATGGGTGCTGTGAGCCAGAATCGACTCTGTGGCAGTGAGCTTAGCTTTGGTTTGGTAATAAAGAGACTTTCTTTAATACTTCTAACTTTGGGAAACTAGAATACCAGAGATACTTATACATTTCAAAAGTGACTTTAAGCTTTTCCTTTTGACTTTTAGAAGACTCCTTTGAGATACTAGATGACAGCATGGAAAGTCATCTCTCTTCTTGACTTCTCAATAGATTTTTTATAGTAGAAAATAAAAGGCTGCCTTGTTATAGGACTCAGTGCAACAGCAATGCCAGAAACTAGAAAGTGCCTAGGAACATAAGGGTTAGTAGATATTCATCTAGGGCAAGATTTAAGATGAGCTGGAAGATAGTATTGCCAATATGTTATAATTTGTTGGACATGAACTATCTTGCTAAAACTATTTAATACCTTGACTTTGAAAAAGTGTCTAATAGCTTAATAATGATCATTAGATAATTAGTGTTTAGAGTTAGAAGGTAGATTAGAGGCTATCTAAGCTAACTCATAGTTTTACACAAGGGGACTTTGATATACAAGCAAAGGAATGGCCTATCCAAGATCATAGAATGATGCAGGCAGTTCTTTTAACTCTCAGTCCATCATAAGTTTCTACTTACTCCTCCACAACTCTATGCTTATATCAAATGTATAGTGTTATCATAATAATAATGAGAAATGGCCCAATACCATATATATGTTCTAGTTTTAATATTGTAATTCACCATAGAAATGAAATTTTATTTTATTACAACTAATGCAATGATCCTAGTTCAAGTCCTCAACAAAGAATATCTATTCAAGTCTCCCTTATCAAAGGTAAAGTTTTATGTTAGAGAGAAGAGATTGGAACACTCATACATTGCTACATTGCTGGTGGGGCTGTAGAATTGTACAACCACAGTGGAAATCAGTATGGTGATTCTATAAACAAATGCAAATACAAGTACCTCATGATCCAGCAATAACTCTACCTGGCATATTCCCTAAAGAACTAAAGAATAAAACATGAACAGACATATGCACACCTATGCTAATTGCAGCAATTTCTTTAATTACAAAAAGATGGAAAAATCAAACTCTTGACTACAGTAGAATGAATAAACAAATTCTGGTACTTTCATATGATGGAATAGTATCCATCCTTAACAAACAATGTATGTATCTTGCAAACACATTATGACATGGAAAAATTTTTAAAACAATATGCTTAGCAAATTTAGTCTCATAAAGATAAATATTTTATAACATCATTATTATAAAGGAAAATTAGGAAAAGGAAAAGTGGTTTTCAGAACAAAGGATGAGACTTTAGGGACTATGATGAGGCGAGGGTCCTGGAGAGGAGGAGGAGGAATCTTCTAGGAAGGGAAGAAAGAGACAGTAAAATGGAGGGAGGAAAGGGAAGGAAATTAAAAGAGAACCACACATACGGAGGGATTGATGGGATAATATTACTGATTTTACTTGATAAGATGGGCTATGCAAATGCCTAGAATGTGGGGTTTTGTGTGTGTTATAACCCCAAACAAATAAACAAATAAACAAATAAACAAACAAGACAAAAAATAAATACAGGGGTTTTTAAATAAAAAATAAAGATTAAAAAAAACAGAGACAAGAGTCACCACTTAAAAAGCCCTCCTGGTTCCTTACCCATCAGCTCTCAAGATTGGGTTGAAAGACTGTAAAAGAAGGAAAAGGAAAACTTCAATGGACTTGGATTCCTTTGTGACAAGTTCATTTCCATCAAACAAACAACTAAAACCAGATAAGGTAGTTTGATCTTCTTGGAAGCTTCTTTTCACATTTTTAAATGTGTCACTTTACATCTCAGGTTAATAGCATGGTTACACTAACAAGTCAATATTAGAATATAAGACAGCCTGGATTATTTGTTTTAAAAGTCAAACATTATTTCTAAAAAGCTATAACTGGGAAAAGCAAGTGTAGAAATGCAAAATCACAGAATTTAAGCAAAAGGGTACCTTTAAATATTTTAGTTCAACTCATTTTTTTTCTAATGTCACTTAGAAAATGTATAAGACTTATTTGAGGTCATTCAGTGAGGGTGTCATATGTCATACTGGTCCCCATATTGGTATTAATATATCTATTAGCTTCTAGGAAATGGAAAACTGTCATTGTAAGTGCACCTGTGTAATCAATCAGCTATTACAATATTTTTGAATTGGTGTCCCCATTCCAGTATGGGCGTCTTGCATGTTATATATATTTCAGTATGGGTGTAATGTATTTTATAAAATATAAAAATAATGTATCATTGCATTCTAGGAATATAAGTTTGCCATAAAAAAAGACAGTGGAACTTGAAGAGTCCCTTTTGCTTGTACTAACTTGCTAAGTCCAATTACAACTCTATGTTCAGTGATATCACATTGATAGCTTGAATTCAGGCATTTGGGAGGTAGTTCTCTTATCAAAATTGGTTATGAAGCAGTGTTTTTATTCCTTGGATTTTTTAACACAATTTTAAAACTTGAAAAATGTACATGTTGGGGGAGGGGCATGTGTAATGGGGGTCTTTGATACAGGGCTAGACATTCTAAAACATTGGGTGCATGTTCCAATAGCAGTAAAACCAATACCATGGCACAGAGGGCCAGTGGAAAAATTATTCATCCCAGTAGATGTCAACTCCCCCATCTATAAGGTGGTATGAATTATCCACTCTCCTGATTAGCCCTGACGTTATATAATTAGATTTCTAAAGAGATAAAGCACATACTGAAGAGAAGCTTCAAAATTTGATAAAGCTTGATATCAGATCCCCAAAATGAGTTAATAGTTATATGACCTAAACTCTCGTGTTTCCATCTATTCAATAGGGATAATATATTACTTACTCATAGATATATTGTGTATTTCAAATGAAACAATGGATGCTACACTGTCAGGTGCCATAGTAAGCAGTCAATTCATACTACTATTTCTATTTCTGCTACCACTGATGGTAGTACTGCTGTTACTGCTAACAAATGTCGTCACGTTACTAGGTTCCAGGCAAGAGTTGTAAGACCTGAGGGAATGGTGGCTCCTGCTCTTCCTGGCGTAGCAGTCAATATCCCTTTTATTCCAAAGCAGCCAAATGTATGTGCTCTATCACCAGGTAGCACCTTTCTTATGCCACTAAAGCTTAAATTTACAAAGTCCAAACTTATCAGAGCTGATTTCTAAGTAGAGAATTCACAGAAAGTAAACATGTTTAACTTTGAAATCTTCCGTGGAAATCAGTCCCTGAAGTTGATTTCTTCTAACAACTAGCTGTGTTATGAAGATTAAATGTGAACTCCCAGGCAAGAAGGCGTTGGTGATTTTTGTATCCACAGCAATAATAGAAGTGGGGATAATATGAAAATGGCCAAATTTAAAACATCCTTAGCCAGGAGAGGCGGGAGCAAGAATTTGTTTGTCACATCATAAGAATTCAATAAGAATAGGAATATGGTATAAACTTAATAAGCTAATCATTATCATCATCATCATTATTGTCATCTTTATCCTTGTCTATCATGTATGCAAGCCTCACTATGTTCAGGGTCTTCTTTAAACTTAATACTCATTAGCAGTAAACGACAAATAAGTAACTAATGTAGGCGATATAATAGCAGTGACTTATTGATATCTTATTTATTTTGGAGATTGAGAGGACCTCTTGGGGGGATGACACTTAAGGTAATTTATTTTTAAATTATTTTATTGAGGGCTCGTAAAATTCTTATTACCATCCATACATATATCCATTGTAACAAGCACATATGTACATTCGCTGCCCTCATCATTCTCAAAATGTTTGCCTTCTACTCTAGCCCCTAATATCAGCTGCCCATTTCCCCCCTCCCTCCCCACTCCCCCCTCCCTCATGAACCCTCCATAATTCACAAATCATTATTGTTTTGTTATAAGTTACACTGTCCAACGTCTCCCCCCACCCTCTTCTCTGCTGTCCATCCCCCAAGGAGGAGGGTTTAAGTAGATTCTTGTAACCAGTTCCCTCTTTCTACCCCACATTCCCTCTACCCTACAGCCATCACCCCTCTCACCACTGGTCCTGAATGAGTCATCTGTCCTGGATTCCCTGTGTTTCCAGTTCCTATCTGTACCAATGTACATCCTCTGGTCTAGCCGCATTTGTAAGGTAGAATTGGGATCATGATAGTGGTGGGGAGGAAGCATTCAAGAACTAGAGGAAAGGTGTATGTTTCATCATTGCTACCCTGCATTGGTTCATCCCCTCCCCGTGACCCTTCAGTAAGGGGGTGTCCAGTTGCCTACCGATGGGCTTTGAGTCTCCACTCTGCACTCCGCCTCATTTACAATGATATGATTTTTTGTTCTTTGATGCCTGATACCTGATCCCTTCAACAGCTCATGATCACACAGGCTGATGTGCTTCTTCCATGTGGGCTTTGTTGTTTCTGAGCTAGTTGGCTGCTTGTTTATCTTCAAGCTTTTAAGACCCCAGACGCTATATCTTTTTATAGCCGGGTCAAGGTAATATTTTACTGAAATGAAGTAGAATGAAGAAATCTGAAGAAATCTACAGGGTGGATACAAAGCTTCTAGAAGAGAAGGTCCTAGATCACAGTGCACAAAAAGGAGAGTAAACAACTTTATACATAGAGGATAATACATTTTTGTTTTGTTCTAAATGACTTTAGAACTCTAACATGACATGAAACAAGTAGATCACAATATTCCTTTCCATTTTTAATGTATTACTTTGGATATTTTGAAAAGCTGGTGTGATGACATGGTTTCCCAGTTGTCATTAATCTCAGACCAATTCATTGCATCTCCATGTTTCTCACAGTAGGATTTCCAATGGCTGGTTTTTCTTAACTAGATCATCAGTTCTTTCTTCTAAGGTGTCCCTAAGTGAATTTAAACTTCCAACTCTTTGAGTAGCGGCTCAGAATCTTTAGCATGTACACCACATAGTTGTGGTCATCAAGTTGTTTCTGACTTCTAGAAGCAGGGTTTCTGATGCTATAAATCTTTAATGAAGCAGACAGCCACACCGTTCTCCCTTGCATCAGCTGCTTGATACAAAGCACTGACCTTTCAGACAGCAGCCAAGCACTTAACCACAATACCACAAGGGCTCCTTTTGTGCCACAAAAAACTAGTGGACTACATACATTCAGAACAAACTTTAGTGCTAAATTCTCCCCAGGAATATTAACATACAAGCAGGAACAAATTGTCCACATTCACCATAACTGCATGAGGTTAATATCTGTGTGATGCACTAGAAAAGCAAGCAGTCAGGAATCTGAATAGGTTACATGCAAAATAGTCAGCAGGTAGGGGCCTCAAAAACTCCTGGGGCAATGGAGTTTAAACGAGAACAGATTTATTTTTTTTAAGAATATAATTTTTGCACAATATTTTTGAAGGCCCCCTCATACTTGAGACACGTGGCAAAAACTGCTGGGGCTGGAGCAGGCGATCTGCAATGAGCTTCTGGGACAAGGCCTCACACTGAAGATACAAGGCTGGGAATGGAGCCCCAACTCTGCAAGACAGGAGCAATAGAAGACGTGGAAAGCTACTTTTCAGATAAAGTTAGGAGATGATAGGCTCAAAGTCAGAACGTGTCAGAAAGCAAGTCATATTGTTTAATATTACACGATAATAACATTGGAAAACTTCAAAAAGTTATACTAAATCATACTTCCATTTAAACATTCAGTAAAGCTAGTTTCATATAAGAATAAACAACTGATAGGTCTATATCTTAGGTATGCTGTACAAAGTTATTATATACATGACGGAAAGAGAAAAAGGAGCCTGAACACCCCATGGATCAACAAACTCATTGTAGAAAGACATGCTCAGAGACAAAGCAAAATTGTCAACT
>NW_022111310.1:22638959-22643573 GCF_000313985.2 Echinops telfairi
TTTATATATATATACAAAACCAAGAACTTCCAGAAGATCAAACAAATCTTCCTTGAAAGAGTACATTCAGAATAGTCCTTAGAAGTGAAGAAGGTGTGACTCTGTCTCACAAGTTATCAGAAGGAACCAGTATCTGGAAAAGGGCAACAGAAGTGGAGGGTCAGTGAGATACAGTCACCGTGGCTGCAACAGTGGGCACAACTATGCCAACCATTGTGAGCGCAATAAAGAATGCTTCTGTTGGACGCAGGCGTACGATGAGTTGGAATGGACTCAACAGTACATAACAATGAAAAATCAATCTCGGTGTGTCTAGGAGGGTAAGTAAAAAAATGATTGCTATTAAAGTTTCAGTTCATATATCCACTGGCTTATTCCGAACAAAATATATTTAAATGTGTCTTACAATCAGTGCATGGCTTTAGAAAAGTTCTCTCTTAAAAAATTTAGCTCACTACAGTGACTTCAAAAACAGGTCTCATCATAGCAGTGCCCTTCTCAGGTGATTCGCTACAACAGTTCAATTCAAGGCCCAGAGCTTGGTTTAGAAGGTTTTCGCGTCTGTTTTTTTGTTTGTTTGTTTGTTTTTAATCCCAAAGAGGTAAGCTGGATAGATTTTCCCAAATGACCCAGAGTGATAATGGCGGTTTACTATAAATAAGTTTTAGGAAAATGAAAAACTGAATTGATGAGAAAAAGACCAGGAAAGTTGTGCTAAGAAAAAGCAAAAACAAATTTCCCTCAGAGCAATGCCCCCGCTCATTCTTTGAGAAAGCAAAGGCTGACCTACATGAATTTTCTGAGGAAAGATTTCCCTGTGCACCCTCCATCCCTGATCTTGCCCTTTCCGATTTCTTCTTTTCCCAGAACCTTTATGAAACATGATTGAGTCCCTCGAGGGGGTCCAAGTGACCCGCTTGCAGTCGTGTGGACAGAAGAGGGCCCCTTCTCTGAAGCCGGGTTAGTGAGAGAAAAACACCACCCTCAGAAGTATGTAGCCAAAAATAACAGGCATGTTGAAGAGCAATGGCTTCTGATTTTGATTTTTTTGTTTGTTTAATAGAGGTCTCTGTGGTTCTGTAGCACTACTTTTTGACTTTCCCTCATGTGTATGTATGTATGAAAATTACTGTATAAGACAGGAAACAAGAGGGAAATCAGAATTGCAATATCTCAAAAATAAGATGGAAAAGGCCAACGAGCTCAGGAGTGAAGTTAAAGGAACAAAGAGAGAGCAAAGGAAAAAATGTAAAAGCTCATCTGTGAAGTTTTAATCAGTAGCAAAGCAACTATGAATAACCACTGCCAGGGTCGTTGGTCTGGGTCAGAAATGACTAGACAGCGAGGTTGTTTTTGTTTTGTTTTGTTTTGTTTTTGTTTAAGTTGACACATCTGAGCTTCAAAATGAATAGTGTTTTCAGTAGTTTCAAAACTAACATATTTCTTTAAATCTATGAGCTCCTTAAGAGTTTTTAAACAAAATAAAACATTAGCAACACCTAATTGGTCCCATTTGTAGAATAATTAAAACTCACTTTTTTGCTTTAATCTAGAACACTGGTGCTTAATGGAGAAAAATCAAATATTTACCCTACTTTTCAATATGAACTGCGCCACTGGGTAACCAAACAGTAAATGAACATCTCTTTAAAATAGGACTCCAACTAATAAAATGAAGATAGATATGAAAGAATTAGAATATCAACATTTGGCAAGTCCCAGTGAGTTAATGGATCCAGGCATTGAGTACAACAGCTGCTAAATCTCCAATAGAGAAACAAGGAGACATGATGTGCCTACTGATGAGCGCATATAGCATTACCTCCGGTCTCCTCGAAGGGCTTGTGCGTGAGTGGAATCAGGGCTCTGTATCTAGCTGCTAATTTGCAGGGGGAGGAATGCGTCGACTTGTACCAAGAGTAGGTAACCCAACAAGAGGCAGACTGTGGGAAACTCCACAAGTCAAATGCCTTGGACTATTCAACAGATAAATAATAAGAAAAATAAGAGAATGGAGCAGCACATACTATAAGATTTCAATAAGCATATATTAAAATGTAGGCAAGACTAAATGAGAAATTCGAATGGTGACTCAACCATTAGAACATGTGCATACACACAGAAGAGAATATTCTAATAGACAGTAATTGCTTGTGAAAGAAGAGAACATTTTGAATGTGAAGCAGCTGGACACAGTGAGGCGCATTTTGGGTGGATGACCAAGGTCCATTTCTACTTCTGGTATTGGTTTTATGGATGATTGCCTTATAATAATCTATGACACTCTACCTTTGTTTTGTGTTTTTTCTGTGTTTGTGTGTATGTGTGTGTGTGATTTAAAGGGTAAAATGCATCATTTTGTCTTCTGGAGGAGACTTATTTAAAGGGGGAGAAGTAACAATGAGAGTAAGGAGTCAGAGTAAGGAGCTAGGAGAGAAAGCATTAGCAGACTCAAGGTTGGAATTAAGAGAAAGGAATCATCTGAATTGCATTCTCCTTCCTGGAAGAAAGTCCCTCCAACTATGGAAAGGGTTGTGGAGACAGAATTCCCAATAACAGTGTTGCAACTTAAAGCTAAACACTTTCCTACTTGGTCCACTCATTATTGCGTTCAGCACTGTTGGGGTTACGCACCATTTTCTTTCATTTTATTTTAAAGAAGTAAGCACTATATTATTAGAAGTGAAGAGGAGTCACACATGGATTAAACCCCTAGTGAATCACTTCTGATGGTGAACAAGGAGCGTGAATACCCTTGCTACCATGTAGAATGCATTGCAAAATAGATGGTTGTAGATACCGTTAAATTTAGCACCCTATCATTTGATCACCCTTATGATCCAAGTTTGTTCTAGTTTATAATGTTTCTGCTTTCTTTTCTTGTGAGGTGTTTAATATCTTACTTTATTATTCTTGTTAGTCTTGTTTGTTTCTTAATGTTTTCCTGTATCTGAAATCTAGAGTTGGTAAAGCTATAGAGATGGTAACTGGATTAATTGTTCCTTGGACGGATAGTAGGGAAAGTTGAGGGCAAAAAAAGTAATAGTAATAATAGCTATTTATAATATAAGAATAAGTTTTCCTGGGGGGTAGGGTGGGGAAGGGAGGGGAAGGGATAAAGGGGAGCTGATATCAAAGAATTCAAGAAGAAAAAAAATGTTTTGAAAATGATGGTGGCAGTAATTATACAATTATGCTTGATATAATTGAATTATGAATTGTTATAATATCTGTAAGAGCTCCCAATAACATGATTTAAAAAAAAGAATGAAGAAAATATTCTAAAATTGATTGTAGTGAGGATTGTACAATTCTTGATGTGATTGAATTATTGAATTATATGATATCTGAATTATATGCTGATAAAACTGTTAAACACTGAAACATTGAAAACTTAAATATATATTTCTTGATTTTCTACTAGAACATATTTCTTGCTATTAGGCAATGCTGTTTTAATTTGGGGGACAGAAAAGGGTTTGGCAACACACTTTCAACAAGTATTCCACAAATCCACTAACATAACATACATCATAGGCTATAATGTTCTAGAGAGGGTTCTTGTATTATCTACTGTGAGGTTTCCCTGCTATATTTTCTAGCAAAAAGACTGCAAAGATGCTTTAATAATGTAATGAAAAATTTGATTGCAAAATAAATTGCCACAAATTTAATATCCACAAATACAGATTACCGATCATTTACACAACAAATGTACTCTTATGATTTTCTTTCCGGAAGTAAAAATAGAATTTTGCAAACACTATGGAAGACGGGGCATAGAGATGGCATGTGTGAGGGTTTGGAGTGGAAAACTGGTAAGGCAAAGACAACCAAATACTTGGGAGTGAGGCAGAAGTGTTTGAAACCTGGCTTTAACATTTACCACTGGTCAGCCTTAACTCCTTCCTGTGTAAAAAAGAGTGGTGCAAGAGGGATAACTGTTAATGTTAAAAGACGTAGAGCTTATACTATATGTCTCAGTGCATGCAAAATTGCTGGATGCATACTGCTTATTTTCTTTCTTAGGTATGACTTTGTTTGTAAGCCTCTTCTTCGTGTTCCGATCCTAGTTTCATTTTATATGTTGGTTAAGCTGTGATGTGACCCACCCCGATGAGTGCTTTTGATCTTGAAAGGGTCACTCCTGCTATCAGGGGTGACATTTCCGTGTACATCCTGCATGACTGCAACAGTGATGCCAGTGTGACCTGAGTGGCTTCTATAATAATCCCTTTCCTCTACACAGTCACCTGCTGTCAGGAGCTGCCTGTGATTCCCAGTCCCATCAGAGCCCTAATTAAAAGTGCACCAAATTAAACTCGAATGCATGGAAAACAATTAGCTCTCACTTTTGTCTCTCCATTCAAATCCATAATGCAGAGCAGCCAGGTGTCATGTTCAACAAATCTCCATCACTTGAAGATTAGAGAAAGGGGGTTGGAAAAGCTCCAAAGACTTCCCTGGAGGCTTATTGTGGACTGTTCCCATTTGCATGGTGAGACATTTCTGTTTGGAATCCTTATTCTCAACAGCCCCTCCTCTCCCCTCCCTCCTCCTCCCCTCCCCTCCCTACTCCTCTCCTCCCCTCTCCTCTCCTCCCCTCTCCTCCCT
>NW_022111310.1:22643673-22665332 GCF_000313985.2 Echinops telfairi
TCCTCCTCCCCTCCACTCCCTTTCCCTCTCATCTCCTCCCTTTCTTTCTCATCCTCCTCCTATCTCTCTCTGCCCACCCTCACCCCCATTCTCTCTAATTCCAAGCCAAAAGAAAGAAAGAAACAAAAACAAACAAACAAAAAACCCCTGGCTACAGGTCTCTTCAGTGCTACTTCCCATTTCTGGAGTTTTGCAAAATGTTTTCAACAAAATGCCAAGTGTGCTCATATGGTAATTTTTCACAAGACTGAATGGACCCAGTTTATACTATTGTTGCTCTAGCATTACATGCATGTCTTTGGGGAAAGCATTTCTATCATACTAAATACATGCCACCCTGTCTCAGTCAACGGGAGCAAGAGAGGGCTTTCTACTTGATCGTGTCAGAAATCCATGGGGTTGTGCTGCTCTCTCCCGCAGAGGGTCCAAAAGTTGGAACGGACTTGACGGCAGTTTGTTGTTTTTAAGTGTGTTAGTCAAGACACTGCTTCTGCAAATATATGCATGAATTATTCTATTGAGACTTCTTTCTTTCAATTGATTCACCCTCAAACACATACAAGTTTTAATGATAAGGCATCTTATTAGTGCCTTACTCTTTCATACATGCAGCCAAATGGAATAAGCCTCTATCTCTTGGTCCCTTTTAGCCTATAATTCTTAATCAACTAGTCTTCCTTCTCCTTCTCTGGTCTGGAGAACAAACTTTCCTTTTTGACTTTTGAGGAAATGATTAATAACCCACAATTGTTTATCTTTTTCTTTTTAAAAAAAAGCGTTTTAATAAGGGCTCATACAACTCTTATCACAATCCATACACACATCAATTGTGCAAAGCACATTCATTGCCCTCATCATTCTCAAAACATTTTCTCTCTACTTAAGCCCCCGGCATTAGGTCCTCATTTTTCCCCTCCCTCCCCACTCCTCTCTCCCTCATGAGCCCTTGATAATTTATAAATTATTATTTTGTTATATCTTGCCCTGTCTGACATCTCCCTTCACCCCCTTTTCTGTTGTCTGTCCCCCCGGAAGGAGGTCACATACAGTTCTTTGCAATCGGTTCCCTCTTTCCAGTCCACTCTCCCTCTACCCTCCCAGTATCACCCCTCAGACCACTGGTCCTGTAGGGATCATCCGCCCTGGATTCCCTGTGTTTCCAGCTCCTATCTGTACCAGTGTACATCCTCTGGTCCAGCCAGACCCGCAAGGCAGAATTCGGATCACGACAGTGGGGGCGGGGAGGAAGCATTTAGGAACCAAAGGAAAGCTGCACCTTTCATCGTTGCTACATCGCACCCTGACTGGCTCCTCTCCTCCCTGAGACCCCTCTGCAAGGGGATCTCCAGTGGCCTACAAATGGGCTTTGGGTCTCCACTCCACTTTCCCCCCCTTATTCACTATGGTATGATTTTTTGTTCTTTGATGCCTGATACCTGATCCCTTCAACACCTCGTGATCACACAGGTTGATATGTTGTTCCATGTGGTCTTTGTTGCTTCTGAGCTTGATGGCCGCTTATTTACCTTCAAGCCTTTAAGACCCCAGACACTATACTTTCCACAATTGTTTTTCAATGCAAGAACATTTATTTAGTATATTTTGTAAAATAAAATCTCAGACATAAGGGACAGTGAAGACAGAAAGTAAAGCTTTCAGATTAACCGAGTTCTGAATTCAAATCCAGTTTTTGCTACTTAGCCTGTGAATTTTGGCATATTTTATAACCTCTTTGAGCCTCACTTTCTCTATGTACAAAATGGTGATAGTACCAATGTTATGTGGCTCTTCTGAGGATTAAAGGTAATGTAGGTCACTATGTAGCATGATGTTTGAGGATGTATAGAAGATTGCAGTGTATACGAGGGGGTGCCCCCCCCAAAAATGGAAAATAGCTCAGCTGGGTGGAGTATGCATTTCTCTTGCTAGGGAAAGACTCTGCAGAAACTGTTGTGATGTTGAACACAGCTTACAAGGACAGCACTATGGGAAAAACTCAAGTGTACAAGTGGTTTTCTTGTGTCAAAAAAGGTGAAATGTCCATTAACGACAAACTTCATTCTGGACGTCCGTTAACTTCTCAGACAGATGAAAATGTTGACTCATAGTGCATTTGAAGTTTGTTCCAGAAGGTCAGACTGTTAATCAAGCTTTCTATTTAGAGGTTCTGAAAAGATTGCTTAACAGTGTGCATCCAAAAAAGGCCTGATTTGTGGCAGACGAGGGATCTGTTTTGACATCTTGACAGTGCGCCTGCTCACGCAGTCATCTCAGTGCATCAATTTTTGACAAAAAACAGCATGCCTCTTTTGCCCCCCACACCTTACTCACCTGCGCTCACTCTGTGGGACTTCTTTCTGTTTCTGTGAATGTAGAAGGACAGTCATTTGAAGGACAGTGATTCGGGGAACATAGAAGAGGTGAAGAAAAAAATGAGGGAGGTGTTGTCAACCATGCAAGCAGATGAGTTTGAAACATGTTTCCAAGAATGGAATCACAGATTTGACAAATGTGTGAAGTATAATGGAAAATACTTTGGAGGCGATAAGGATTTTTTTGGAAAAAATAAAACAAAACATGAAAACTTAAATACAGAGCTTTGAAAAAAATTCCATTGGGGTGGGGGGGCTACCCCCTTATATATGAAAGTGGTCAGTCTGGCTAAAACCAAGTTTTCATGCTGAGTTCTTGACTAGAAACAAAAGTGATTGGAAAATGTGCTACAGAATGAGATATAGAATTTCCGTATCCTTTTTGGTGCTACTGTTGTCGTTGTTAGGTGCCATTGCGTTGGTTCCAGCCCACAGAGACCCTCTGCACCTTAGCACAAAGGACTACCCCGTCCTCCGGCCTCCTCCCAATTCTTCCTGTGCTTGAGCCCACTGTTGAAGTCACTCTGCCAAGCCACCTGGTAGAGCGGCTTCCTCTATTTCACTGCCCTTTAGCAGGACCAAGCAGGATGTTTCCTCCAGAAACTGGTCTCTCCTGACAACATGCCCTAAGTTAGTAAGAGGAAGTCTTGCTATCCTTGTCTCTAAGGAGCACTGGTCATATACCATATTCTAATCTAACGACTATCGGTACTTAGTTATTTACGCTTATGGGACCGTCAATGAAGTTTTTAAATAAGTAGAAGTTCTCTTAAAATATCAATCTCAGGTTAAGCAAATGTCTCACCAGTAGCCATTCTGCCACTAGGGTAGACTCTGATATTGGATGATAGCTCTTTTTCCCATGGAATTAGGGTGTGTTCTCACAATTCTTTCCCATTTTTAACTTATATACTTAATTTAGTTCACTTTCTAGCTCTTCTCCAGAACAAATGCCCAATATGTGGTAATAATGACTAAGACTACATTCTCCATTAGCTCAGCTTTTAAGATTTCAAAATTTCCCAGTCATAAAATGTCATTTGAGACACTCACTCATACACACAACTTCTGGCTTATATGAATAACAGACATGGTGAACAAAAAAACTCTCGCTAAATTTATACAACAGTGGCAAACATTCATACACTAGAATTTTTGTCATCTCATTTGAAGGCACAAAAGGATTCAAATTAATATTAACCAAATCTGTTACAATTTAACCTAGTCACTACTACAATATAGCAATGCCTCACAGAGTCTATAAATGTATCCATGGTTATTAAACCTTGTATGTGTTTGCCCTTTAGCACTGTTCTGCTATTTAAAGAGAATTGTTTACTGCCCTATAGAATTTCCTTATAGTCTCAGGAGACTAGTAGAGTCAGTATCACTTCCTGCCTATTATATGTCCTGTGAAATAGAACATCAAGTGATTTGGATGTTGTGTGAACATGCCTAAATTGTGAGTAACAGCACATACACCGATTATCCAACTTTGTGTTGTTTACTAACCTTTTGTTTCAGTTTCAAATCAATACTCCTCCTTTACCACGTACTACATCACGATTACTGGTTTCATTGCATTTGGGGAGCCATGATACACATCACAGAAACATTTCTGAAAGAAAATGAAGCAGAGGGATAATGTGCTACAACACTCAAGAGATGCGTGAGACAGGAGATTGGATGCTGTTGCCTGTGAGCTGAAGCATACCCTGTTCTATGGTAAATTTTTTATTTTTAAGTAGGGAAACTTCACATTAATAATAATAGAAAGCACAGTGCAGTACACACATAAATTAGGAACAGCCATTTGTTATGACTATCAAAATCTATGTCTTATAATTATATATGTACTATATTAATATATGCCTGCCAGTGGTTTCACGCTGCCAACAAGAGGCATGAGGCATACGTGCTGCGTGTAAAATGCTGTTAGAGTTGCTGTTTGATTATTGTCTCCTGGTTTCTATTCTGCAACTGGGATGTTTGAGATCCATTACTTACGGTGGTTACACATTGGACTGCTAAGTGCATGGTCAGCAGTTCAAAACTAGCAGCCACTCCTCGGGAGAAAGATGGAGCTTTCTACTCCCATAAAGAGTACAGTTTCAGAAGTTCACAGGGACAGTTCTACCGTGTCTTATTGGATCACTATGAGTTGGCATCGATTCAATGGTAGTGAGTTTGAGGTTTTGTTGTTGCATTCATTATAATTTTATGGAACCCCAAACATGTATATAATCAAATGTTGCCTAAACAGTTATTATGTGGCATTTCACTCTACTAAAATATTACAATACATGGCCGATCTTTTTTAAGATGGTCTGGTACTTTGCCACATCCCTTACCTCTTACTTTTAGCATGAGATCGGCATTGCACAAACCTCCAGCACGATGCTACCTCAGATACACATCACCTACATACTATGTCTTTACAATTATAGCCAAAAGGAAGTCACCATCGCCATCTAGCACACCCTTACCTAGGTGCTATTTACAGGGAAACAAAGGTTCAGTTACAGATCATGAAGGGAATGTGGACATGGTCTAAGCCTTTCCATGCTTTAGGGAAAATCTTTTGGCGCTAACAGAGAAGAACAAAGCCGCAGGGAATAATCAGAAAAAAGTATAACTATATGACATTTAGAGAAATCCCTACCCTTTACAGTATTTCTATCAAAAAGAGATTGTAATAAAACATTTCAGGAAAATTTTTCATAATTAAATCCACCAAGGGGTATATTCCCAAGAAGTAGTTTTCGGTAGAATTTACTGGCACATAGAAAGTGTGGTGGACAGTGGTTTAAGCCTCTGTGTAACTGTAATGAACTCACCTCCCTCATCTCCTCCATGATCCCCCATCACTAAGCCCTTTTCCGTTGAGAACCCCTTCTCTAGGAGTCTATTGATATGACCTTGCTTTTATTTCAAGTCAACTTCCGTCTTTAACCTGCCACTACTGGTGTGACATCCCACTTGCTTGGGTCTGAAATATTGATCACTTGAACTAGTCTATAGATTGTGTGGTGAGGTGTTCAGATAATATCAAGAGTAAGGCTGGGATTTCCGTGAGCATTTTCTAGTAGGTGTAATGGCAAAGATACTATCAGCTATGGTTCCAAATATCCTGCTTCAAGTGAAGGAATGGTTCCCCTATCTGAGGATTTTAAGTCACACATTATATCGCTGGAGTATATTCTTATGTGAAACCACGTATGTTTACTCATTTTCCACTGACATTGGGGTCCACTTCATGTGATGGTCCCTAGATGTACAGTAGGGGTCTTGCTTATGCTTTGCCTCATTAGCTAGTGACCTATTGCCATTTGCTTATATTGAATTTCCCCCCTGTTGCACTCACTTTTTGCCAACCTCCCTCATATTGTACATTACCTTCCCCTGCATCCAAAGTAACACTTGTCTACCTTCTTGGCACTGCCTTTTCACAAAATTGTTAGGGTCTCTTTAGCTGCATATTCTTTCTCAATTTATAGTCAGACGAGTATTTTTCACAAGTCCATAGCATTTCTGCACCTCTGTCTCGCTCCTAGCTCTCTTGGTTCTTTTGTACCTTTTACTTATTCTTTTATATTTATATATTTCTTCGTTAGCCTTAGCACACTGTCTTCTAATATCTAATAAACTACAATGTTCTGTACTGAATATAAACCTAGAACTTGAGTGAAAAGATGAAATCTCATTATGGATCCTACAATGTGTTGAACCTCAGCCCTGATATAAACTAGGTTCTTAGGATTTTCTTTGCAAAATACACAAAGTTGAATATTTTAAGGGACAGAGATTTATTTTCTCATTGTTCTGAATGCTAAAATTCCATACTCTGGGCACTGACTGTGTATTTCCTCCTGGGAGCTTGGAGAAAGTGTTCTGGTGTCACAGGGCTTAAGCACATCACTGCTACTGGAGCAGTTGTTTAAACCCACCAGCCACCCTGGAGGAAGTTTTGGCAGTCTGCTTCTGCAAATGCTATAGCTTTGGGAGTCCTGTGGGAGCACTTCTATCCAGCCCTGCAGGTTCTCTGTGAGCCATAATGAACTCAACAGCAATGGGTTTGGTTTGGGGAATTTGATACCATAAATGTTTCATGCCTCTCTTAGTTTCTTGTGGTTTCCATGAATCCGATACAATCTCCTGTGTGTGTGGCACGTTTCTCTCCCTTTCTCATGAGACATTGTCAAAGAAAAAATTCTTATTCTGTGCTAAGTGAAAAAAAAAGTTTTGTTGAGTTTTTCTTTCTTCCATGGAGCTTTGGTTGCTCAGTGTGTCTCATGGTGAGCTGCAGCTGATGTGGACGTTCTTCAAACCCATCCATCATTCTGAAGGACAACGATGAGCCTGTCTGTTTCTATAAAAATTTAAAGTCTGGGAAATGCAAAAGGGGAAGTTCTACTCTGTCCAACCAGATTACGACATGACAGAATCAAATCAATGGCAATGAGTTGTTTTGTGGATTCGGTTTGTCCTGTGTTAACATGATTCCGTTGAACCCCTGTGTCCTTACAACATATTCATCACAGAAGGCTCTGTCTACCAAACAGATTTTCTGTGTCCCCTGCCTTGATTTTTCCCTAGGGCCATTCTTCTGACTAACAGGACCCGGCCCACCCTTCTTATGCCTGTGATTTCTTTCTTTTTTTTTTTTTTCTTGAAGTTGAGAAAGATTTTATTGAGGCAGGGAAAGAACTCCCAGGAGGGAATGAAGAGCAGAGAAAGGGACAGGGGCATCTTGAGCTCCCGGGCAGGTTTCATGACCCAAAGAGTTAGGTCAGGGAAGTCACGCCTGGTACTGGGGCGGCAGGACATATATAGGGTGTGAGCTTAAAGGCATATGGGCCGGTAAGGGGAAGCAAGGTTGTTTGTGCTGCGGTTGCAAGTTTCGGGTCAGGAGATGACCTGTCAGTAAATCATCTTGTTCTTAGCAAACTTGCTTTCTGGAATGCTAGGATGAGGGGGACTGTGTTTTGCCCGGGGAGGTAAGCTTCTTGAAATGCTGGAGGCAGGTGCTTTGAAGTTCAGCAGACCATTTGTCTTCTTGAGAGGCTGGTGCAAGGGGCTGCCTGGTCTGGACCTGGCTCAAACAGGTTACTCAGGGCGAGATCTTCAAGGTCAGCTGTTTGAAACCATCAGTCCACCAGTTTGAAAGCACCTGGGAGTAAGATGGGGTGTTGTAAACAGGTACACTCTGGAAACCTACAAGGGCAGTTCTACTGGGTCCTATAGGGTCACTATACATTGGCTGTGACTCAATAGCAGTGAGTTATCTATTTTGCTGTTAATTTATTCATCTTCCATTTATATTCAGCTTTGCAAAATGAGAGAGACATATAGGTTTTCATCCCAGAGTGGTGATTTCTTGAAGATAATGGATAAAAAGATAAAACTGAACTGTCTGTGGAATAACTGTAGCATTAAAGAAGGAAGACCTGGAAACTTGAATGTACATCAAAAAACACATTCTGACCAATTCTTATACACATAATAAAAGACTTCTTTCAGCCACGGCTCTTTCTCCTTGCCCTTGCACTCCGACACCATCACCAAAACAACCTACATTTAAAGACAACCGGAGAAGAATTACCAAGAGACAGGAAAGGAGAAATGTCAGTGCCATTTTAGTTCTTTTTGCCCTAGAGACTTAATATTATGTCACATACCAGCTCTATTTTTAATATTAGCCATTTTCTAGATCTTGGCATTTTTCCACCTGGAAGCATATGAATTAAGTTTTAGGTTTTTACCATATTGAGATCATAGCATCTACTAACTATTACACTTGGCTAAGCCCTACAAATCACTTAAGAAAAGAAGAAAAGATTCATGGTGTTTGTGGAAAAATTAGACACACACACATATGCTAAAAGACATTGCAGACAACTCTCATTCTAGAGATCAAAGTAGAAGAAATACTAGGCAGGATTTTATTTCCATTCTCATGTGCTTAAGCAACAGATTCACAATAATACTCTTAATTCTTTGGCAGAAGACACCCATAAGAAAGTCAGTTTAGCTGGCATTCCAGGATGCTCACTTTCCCACCATGATCACTGAAGACAAAGCAGACAAAGACAAAGACATAAGATAACGACAATGACATAAGCAAATGTGGTCAAGAAAGCTGATGGTGCCCAGCTATCAAAACATATAGCATCTGGGGTCTTAAAGGCTTGAAGATAAACAAGCGGCCACCTAGCTCAGAAGCAACAAAGCCCATATGGAAGATGCGCACCAGCCTGAGTGATCATGAGGTGTTGATAGGATCAGGTATAAGGCATCAAAGAACAAAAAAAAATATTGTGAATGAGGTGGGGGCAGAGTGGAGACCCATCTGTAGGCAACTGGACATCCCCTTACAGAATGGTCATGGAAAGGATATGATCCAGTCAGGGTGCAGTATAGCACCTATGAAGCAAACAACTTTCCTCTAGTTAATGCTTCTGCCCCCCCCCCTTTCATGATTCCAATTCTACCTTACAAATCTGGCTAGACCAGACTATGTACACTGTTACAGATAAGAACTGGAAATACAGGGAATTCAGTACAAATAAAGCCTTCAGGACCAATATTGAGAGTAGCGATACCAGAAGGATAAAGGGATGGTGGGGTAGAAAGGGGGAACCAATCACAATGCTCTGCATATAACCCCCTCCCTGGAGGATGGACTACAAAAAAGTGGGTGGTGGGATACATCTGACAGTGTAAGACATCAAAAAATAATAATAATTTGTAAATTACAAATTATAATTTGTAAATGATTTGTAAAAATTGTGAGGAAGGGTGGGGGGAGGGAGGGGAGAAAATGAGGAGCTGATACCAAGGGCTCAAGTAGAAAAAAAATGTTTTGAGAATGATGATGGCAACAAATGTATAAATGTGCTTGACACAATGGAAGTATGTATGGATTGTGGTAACAGCTGTATGAATCCCCAATAAAATAATTTAGAAGGAAGAGGCAAGTTTATTTCACCTGACTCTTGCACTGAATTCAGCATGTTAGAATCCACTGTGATCTTCTGGCCATTGTCGAATCACTAATCATGAAATGGCTGTTTCTAGACTTACTTCTTAATCTCTTGCCCCCACAATCATTTTCCCCATGATAGTTTTCCTCTGTCCATAAACTCCCTTATCATTGTTTATTTGTGCACTCCAACTCTCCCTGACTCTGACATCAGCAATCCCGCCATCTTTAGCACATCTTTTTATTCACCAATTTAATTTGTCCTAAGAAAGATTCTGTCTAAGTAACTTCAGCTCCTCCCTATGCTGGGTTGGATCACACTAAAAGGAGAAGCTAAGAATGAATAAAATGTGCAGCAGATTTATTGAGATGTGAGATGGAGAAATTTGAATATTCAGACCATAAAGCAGGGCTAGCCTCTATAAAACGACATGTGGCATTAAGCTTCATACTGGCTTCCTTGCCTGATTTGATTCATAACCCAGTTTTTCATAGTGGCCTTCTTTGACCACCTCATTCAATGTTGAGCTTGCTCCTGAGTAACTCCACCACATTGCCTGGTTTCCCTTGCCTCACAGCTTTATCTACAGCCTATTACTGCCCATTTTGTTTGGGTAGTTGTAATTTTTAATTTTCCCTACCAGATGAAGATTCTATTAGCACAACAGCTAAGTCTGACCATTCACTATTAAGTCTGACTGTCCACTGTTGCCAATGACGGGACTGTGCTCAACAGCAATGTGGAGGGCCCTCAGGAAAGACTCTGTTGTTGACCACTTGTCTTCAAATTCTATCATATTCTTGTGGATTCCCCTTCTTTAGACCATACAAGATACCACATTGGGTTCCCAGATTAAGCATCATCATGTCACAATAGTCACTTCACTTTCTCCCACTAATCAATGAACGTCTTCAAGCTTGCCACACTTAATTTTGCATACAGCCATATATTGGGTATCCAAGAGATGAATATTGATAAATGGAAGAAGCACCAAAGGATAGACTCTCACTATATCACACTTCTTCAGTAAGCACTTGTTACTTCTCATAAGCCTAAAGCACATGAGCTAGGGTGTCATAGCAGGTGCACTTGTGTGTACATACAACTCTGGAAAGAACACAGCAGGGAAAGATGGGAGATGGGCCTGGGCACAGACAGCCCTCCGAACAACTGTGAGGAAAGCCTACAAGATGCCTTTTCTCTTCATAGGAGGTGCATCCCTTTGGTGATCAAACGGGAACTCCATGGTCAAGTTTGGAGAGGAAACTCGGTGCTTGCCTTTGTACTGGAGACAGGCCCTGAGGCTGCTGCCTGATCCTGGGGTCCAGGGCAGGGGCTGACTGTTCTAGGATACTTTCTTGTGAGTGCCACTGCTTTGTTCAGTGATCAAAGGTCCCTTCCATTGCACATTTCACACTTCACTGCCACCTTTGTCACAGAACTCTGGAGAGTGGGTATCTATCCTGGCTCCTCATCTTCAGACTGATTTCTGTTTCCTAGAATAATGGAGTTTTGTTGTTGAGCATCAATCTAGCACAAATTGAGGTTGTTCCCATTTTTAGTTCTGGTTTTACGTGTTCGGTTTCGTGTTTAGAGATTCTACTTGGCTTTCTTATGGATGGGCAGAGAAGCAGTGTAGTATAGGCATGGTGCCGTTCATTAGGTGCCACAGGGCTCTGGGCTGGCCTTTTAATGTCAACACTTCCGAACTGTGCTGGACTCACTGCATTTCTTACATTTGCTGGACTTGGATTCTCAGGGACCCAGAATTTGAATGATAAAATCTCTCTGATAAGGTCATCTTGATTAATAAAGAGGATATTGTGGTCTTTTGCAAAGAAGCTTCGGGCCCATTCTCTGATCCACATACTGTGATTCCTTGCACTGTCTTGAGATTAGTGTCCCCATGCCCTTTACCCCCGCTGGTGGGCGCTGGTGTCGCAGTTAGGCTGAGAACTGCGGCATGAGTAGTTGGAGACAATGAGCTGCTCGTTGGGAGCAAAATCAGACTTTTTATTCTGGTAAAAAGTTAGGCTTGGAAACCCACAGGAGCAGTTCCATCTTGTCCTTTAGGGTCCCTGTAAGTCAAACTTGACACGTGGACAATAAGGTTTGTTATGGAGGTTTTATCATTATTGTCAGTTGCCTTAAAGAAACCTAATAAAATGAGTGTAAGAACGAGTGGAAGAAGAAGACTATTTGTTCTTCCAGATCCTAACCCTGGAGCATTTTATCACCCGATAATAGTTAGTATTCACTGTCCTAGTGGAACTATTGCTTACGAAAGCAGATATGAAGCAGAGACACTTTTCAATCTATTTATCAAAGACCTTGCCAGCTTCTGCTGCAAGGTAGGTGAATCAATTAGGCAGTATTGAGCGAGGGAAGTTAATCTGCATCCTAAGTGTTTTACGGCACAAACAAGTTAAATAAAAAATCAAGTTCAGGCCAATTGACTTTCCCCACTGAGGCTAAAATTGAAGGGAGAGGAAAAGGCCATGTTCAACCTTTTCTAATTTTCCTTACCCCTGCCTCCTAGAAGAAACGGGAATCCTGTAGGAATAAGAGGCTAGGAGGTTCTGCCATGTGACAAGCAAGGAAACTGGTGCTAATTGGCTTGAAAAATAAAAGGGCTTGGAGTTATTTTTCTCTTTTGGTCTTTCTGAAGGATGCTATCCTAAAGAAAGTTTGGGTCAATGGGTTTGTGTTATGGGGATATGTTTTCTTCTAAAGAATGCATGTTTTTCTCTCTGTATATACTGTCAGAAAGTGGATTGAATCTTCCTGCTATTGACACTTCTTGTCTGTTCCCTGCATCCAAGCTACCTAGAAAGTCAATACTAGCACAACATTCACCTTTCCCCCATTTCAATTGCCACTCTCATCCAAACTTTTGCTCACTCTTAATCAAAATACCATAAGATTACTTAACTATATATGCATTTATTTGGGGGCTTAAAAAGGGACTTTTTAACCCAATTCATTCTATATCCTGAAAACAAATTAGTCTCCAACATGATAGGGTTGAAAGAATTCTAACGTTGATGTCAAAGTTGCTTATTTCTCATTTCTACTTAGCTGTTTACCGATTTGGGGCAAGTTATTTCATTTTCCTTCATCCCTTAGCCTTTCTTATTTTAATTCCACTCTTCTGTAAAGTGGAGATAATCACAGTCCCTAAGGATCCCTGGTGACGTAATGGTTATGCCTTGGACTTCTAACCATAAGGTGAGTAGTTTAAATCACCAGATGCTCCAAAGTAGAAAGGCAGGGATTTCTACTCACAAAAAGACACGCAGTCTCAGAAACTCATAGGGGCAGTTCTACCCTGTCTTACAAGGTCACTATAAATTGACATCGACTCAATACCAGTGAGTTTGGTTTGGCTTGGTTTTCCTTGGGCTCCCTGGTGGTACAGTGGGTTAAGTACTGAGCTGCTAATCACAAAGTCTGCAGGAGAATGATGAACCTGTGCACTCTGTAAATATTTACAATCTCACAAACCCTAAGGAACAGTTTTGGCATATTCTATGGAATCACCATGAGTCAGAGTCAATTCAATGGCTGTGGATTTAATTCACTAGATTTTTGTAATGAATAAAATTTACAATCCCTGGCACTGTCAATACTCATTAAATGGCATCAAATTTTAGGACATCATAGGAAACTGTTGGAAAACAACTTGTATGATTTTATTATTGTTTTCAGAAATGAATTTTCTTCTGATAAGGTAATGTTTCAGATTTATCTATGTGTGTATAGTGCAATGTATAGGCCAGCACTCATACCATTGCATTATGTGAGTAATTAAAGGAAAATACAGTTTTGCTATTTATCTTATTGATAAAGATAAAAAGTAGACTGAGTATTGCCAGACAAAATAGTAGCGCAAACTATAGTGAAAGTCTACTCTAGGCAAAAACTACCAGATATAACCCAAAAGTTATTTTATGCAGGGAATCGATGGAGTTTACTGTAGAACGGGACTGTAAGGAAAGTCGTTGAGTGGGAGTATGGGAGCTATGGAGGGATACTGAGGAGAGGGAGTGGCAGAATGCCCTGGTCAAGAAAAAAAGTCCTTACCTATCTAGGTCGAAGAAGGACAGGACACATCATGTAAAGCTCTGAACAAATCACCCAATTCAATTTCCTAAATTGTTCATCTTCTATGGGGCATGATGAATGCTGACTTTAGACTCCTTCCTTTGGTTCCGCCAGCAATTCAGTACCTTAATCTTTTTCCAATCTTAGCTGTTGTCTAATAATCTGTTTCAGGCACAGAGATTTCATTAACTCTTCAATGATGTCCACAGGCTTTGACCATGGATTTCATCTGTTAAGCTGCTTTTATTTCATCCACTATACAAATTACCCTGAGCCTGGAGGAAGGAGGAAAAGAAGAGAATGGAAGGAAGGGAGGGAGATGGATAGAGGAGAATAGAAGGGGTGAAGCCCCTCTGTATTTCTCAAACAACATTCCTCTCCTTAGTGAAAATAGATGTCTAAAGGAGAAATTGAATTCCAAAAGCAATGACTGTATAATGGAGTGGTCCCCAAGTTTCTCACCAGTAGTGTAAGAGAGGCCTCTGGCATGACCAGCATGATATGTAATTATTTTATGACCCTTAGCAAACTATATTCTAGTTGGTAGGAAAGGAACAGTGACTTGTGCTAGAAATGTGGTGAGTATTCATTGTCTTCTGCCAATTTTGGAATGTGGGGAGATGGAGAGGTGGAGACATGGGCAAGGAGAAAGTGAAATGAATTTCCTGCTACGAAGACCTCCAACTACAAAGCCCTGCCTTGTTACTGCCAACAGCCTTGTGAATTTTATTGTGATTTCAAGTATCAGTAGGGAAAATATTTTTAGACCTTATAACCTTTCCTCTGTGAAGCTTCTAATTTTTTACAGAAAGTCACAACTTCTCTTGTGATCCTAAAGCACATTGAACTTTCTTATTTTATATCCCTTATCACCATGCATTATACCATTTGATTTGCATATCTGTATTTTTTCATTTTGAGTTATTTGATGACAAAGGTCAAGTTATATGGGGCTAACTCCCGTGTCACAGGAGCAAGGAATCGAGACTAGAAACTCCTAGGTATCAGCATTATGTCCAAGAGCAGACGTTACCAGCTGGTAGCCAAGGAAACCAGAAAAGTGGAAGAGACAGAGCTAAATCAAATCAAATCAAATAATGCATGTAAAGTGATTAGTATAGGATGTCATTGCTGAGTACCTAGTGATGATGGCTGTGGTTGTTGTGTGTGCCCAAGATGTTTCAAGACATCATAGAGCCTTTTTTTTTTTTACAACAGAAAGGATTCCTACATCCTCCTCACATTTTTTTTTCTATATTTGATCTCATTGTTATGGCCACTGTATCAATACATCTCCTGGAGGGCCTTTCATTTTTTGCTGACTATTCTATCCGTGATTTATTGTTCCAGAGACAGATTTCTCCTGATAATATATATGCATTATATGAGATTCATTTCTTACATACTCTCTGCTAAGGAATAGTCTGGCTACATTTCTGCTAAAATTGACTTTTTTGTTTTCTGGTGACCTTCTTGTTAGGTGCCATTGAGTCAATTCTGACCTATCAAGACCCTATACCCAACAGAATGAAGCATGGCTTGGTCCTGTGCCATCCTTAACAAATGTTCCTCTCGTTGACCCCATTGTTGCAGTCACTGTGTCAATCCATCTTGCAGAGGGACTTCTTTTTTCCTGACCCTCTGCTTTCCAAGCATCATGTCCCTTCCGTAGGGAATGGCCTCTCCAGACAATACATGCCAAGTATGTAAGATGAAGCCTTGTCATCTTTGTCTGGTAGGAGCACACAAGATGTTCGCTTCTAAGACAGGTTGGTTTGTCCTTTTGGCAGTCCTTGGTGCATTCAATAATCTTGGTCAACACCATAATTCACCATATTCTTTGTAAACACCGTTATTCACAGATATCAATTCTTTGCAGTTTTCCTTATCTGTTGTCCAAATTTCTCAAGCATTTAAAATATCACCACTTGGGTCAGATACACTTTACTCCTCAGTGTGACATCTTTGCTCCTGGACACTTTAAATAGGTCGATGTAGCAGTGTGCTCCGGGCTAAATATTGTTTGATTTCTTGCTTCCATGGGATTTTACTGTGAATCTAAATAAATGAACTCCTTGGTAACTTACATCTTTTCTTTGTTTATCATGTTGCTGTTTAATGGTCTAGTTTTGAAGACCTTTTGCTTTCTTCATGTTAATGTGCATTGCATACTATACACTACAGACTTTGATTTTCATGTGTTTCTGGCTATTAATCAGTCTTCCTCCAATTCTGATGCTGGGTTTTTCTTCATATAATCCAGTTTCTAGGATTATTTGTTCAACATATAGATTAAATACGTATGAGGAAAGGGTACAACCTTGACACACGCCTTTCCTCATTTTAATGCACAGAGAATCACCTTGTTCTGCTCAAGCAGCTACTTCTTCATCTGTGTGCAGTTCCTCATGAACACAGTGGTGTATTTTGAAACTTCCATTCCCCTCAATATCCTTCAGAATTTGTTGTGATCCACAGTCAATGCAAAGTAAATAAAATACAGGAAAACATCCTGATATTCTCTACTTTTAGTGAAGTTCAGCTGACATTAGCAATGATATCCTTCATTACATAACATCTTCTGAATCCAGCTTTAATTTTTGGCAGGTCCCTACTAAATTTCTGCTATAATTATAAAATTATCTTTAGCAAAAGTGTACTTGTATATGGTATTAATCAAATTGTTAAATAATGCCTGGTGTCTATTGGAGTGTCCTTCTTAATATAGATCTCTTCATGTCAATTGATCAGGTAGCTGTCTTCCAAATTTTTCGGCATAAATGAGTGAAGCTTCCAGTGTTACATCTGCTTGTTCATCAAGGATCTCAATTTATAATCCTTCAATTTCTGTAGACTTGTTTTCAACAATGCCTTCAAATGAGGCTATTCTGCTTCCTTTAATACTATTGGGTTTTCACCATATGCTATCTCCTGAAATTGATGAACACTTAGCTCTTCTTTTTGGAACAGTGACTCTGTATTTCTTCCATTTTCTTTTGAGGCTTCCTTTGACAATTAATATTTTGCCAAGACTGTCTTGCAATATTACACTAGAGTTGGAATTTTTTTCAGTTCTTTCACCTGAGATGTTGAGCATTGATTTCCATTTTTGGCTTTCTTTCTATAAGTCTTTTCACTTCTTATTATAATTCTTTATATCTGTGGACCAGGCCTCTGTTCTGTTCTTTTACTTCTTGATTTTTAAAACCCCTTTCAGGCTTTATATTCAGGAACAAGTTTCAGAGTATCTGACATCACTTTTGGTCTTTTATTTCTTGCACTTTTTTGCATTGATGTTTTGCTTTCTTCATGATGACATTCCACAGCTAGTCTGAACTTTGGTAATTATTGTTCAAAGACTAAAGTCTATTCTCAAGACTGTCCCTACATCCAGATAGACTGTGAGGCGGCTTCAGAAAGTTTGAAAGAAATTTTCTTTAACCTTCAAATACAATTTTCCATGAACTGTTTCTAACTTCCTCAGATAATCAAAGTTGTATGTTGGCTCTAGTTAAAAAAAAAAACATTTTCCCCCCAGCTTCACCTTGAACTTGCCTAGTTGACATTGATGTTCTTTTCTGCAATTGGTCCCTGATCTTGTACTTACTGATGATAATGAGTTTCTCCATGATCTCCTTCCATAGATTTTTCTGTATTTGGTTCCAGGGCATTCGGTCTGTTGAGCTGTCATTGATTCACTTCCTATTCATAGCAGCCTTGTGTATTCCAGGACAGAACACTTCCCTGGCCATAGTCATGGTTTCCTTATGATGAAGCTCTTTGTTGCATTTACTGTGCTGATCCATCTTTTCAAAGGACTTCCTCTGTCGAACTGCCCCTCCCCTTAGTAGGCATGGTGCCCTTTTCCAGGCACCAATCTCTCCTGACAACATGTCCAAAGTGCATGTTGTTGAACAAATATATTATTATTATTATTATTTTAGTTTTCCAGCCTAGCTCACCAAAACCCTGCATTCCATAATATATCTGAAATACATGTGCCATTCTATAAAAATACAGAACAATTGGTAAAGGTTCTATTTTCTTTGAAATGCCATACGATATATCTAGACATAAAGAACATACCAAAATTCACGAAAAAGTCATAATGATTTTGAGGAGCCATTGGGTTTGAAATGCACAGCGTCTTAACTATGAAAAATGAACCAAACTTTGGTTCCACATTGCTTATTAGCACTGAGCAACAATATTTGTAATAAATAATTTTTGCATCTTGTAAGCTCTATCATGCAATGTCCGAAATGATTTCTATCACCAAGATCATATATTGCAACTACTGATTTGTTTGTTTCTTCTCCTTTGTTTCTAAATTTTGTATTCCAGTCACCAACTGCCTGTTGAATTTAATGTTTCAGTATTGTAATTAAATTATCCTTCCCCTGTAAGCATTACAGGTTAGGTCATCTATTTCAGAGCTCTGAGGTTCAAATGTACATAAGGATGAGGCAGTTATTCTAAATCAGTAATTAGATATGGGTGTGGTAAATTGTAGAACCCTACATCATCCTAGAGTGCAAAATTACTGATCATATGCAACTGATGGCTGCTATTAAAATTTTTTTAATTGCCTATCTTTAAAAGTTGGTTGTTTTTTTTTTTTAAGGATAATTACACACTACTACAAAGACCTGTACTCCAAGGAATTCAACAACTTGAAAGAAATGGACAAATGCTTGGAAAAATAATCCCTCCCTAGCTTACCCCACATGGACATCAAAATTCTCAACAGACCCATAGCAATAGAAGAAGTAGGCAAGGTTATCAAAGGATTAGCAACAAAAATATCCCCTGGGCCAGATGCCTTTACAAGAGAATTCTACCTAGCATTCAGGGAAGAACTGACACCAACCTTACACAAACTCTTCCAGAACATATAAAAAGATGGCAAACTCCTGAACTTACACTAGCTTTTTATGATACTGAAACCAGGCAAGGATCCCACAAGAATTGGGAACTACAAACCAATATCCCTAATGAACATCTATGCAAAAAAAATCCTTAACAAAATACTGGCCAATAGAATACAAAAGTATATAAAAACAAAGAATTCACCATAACCAAGTGGGATGCATACCAGGGATGCAGGGGTGGTTCAACCTACAAAAGACCAATACTACTGACATGAGAAATTATAAGAAAACCACATGATAATATCAATAGATGTGGGAAAAGCATTTGAAAACATCCAACACCAATTCCTGTTTAAGACATTCAAGAAGATAGGAATGGAAGGAAAATCCTCAATACAATACAAGCTATATGTGAAAAACCAAGAGCAAATATGATAGCCAATGGAGAAAAGACAAAAATAATCCCACTGGGAAAGGGGACCAGAAAAGGATGTCCCTTGTCCCCACTGTTAACATTGTACTGGAAGTCCTCGCTAACAACATAAAGCAAAGAAAAGACATCAAAGGTATTCACCTGGGGAAGGAAGAGGTAAAAAGATCATTATTTGAAGATGATATGATTTTATATATGGAAAATCCCAAAAGCTCAACAAGGGGAGTGTTGGAAGTGATAGAGGAATATGGCAGAGTTGCAGGTTCCAAGATCAACAAACAGAAGTCTATAGGACTGCTATACACATCAGACAAGACCACAGAGCAGGGGATCAACTAGGTAGTACCCTTCACAATACCAAACACAAATTGAAATATCTAGGGATATACCTGACTTAAAAAAAAACAACAAAAGATTTTACAGAACACTATTACAAGAAACCAAGAGTGACCTCAACAAATGGAAGAATATCCCATGCTCGTGATTATATATATATATAAAATGTCAGTTCTGCCCAAGGCACTATATAAGTTTAATACTATCCCAAATCAAATACCATCATTTTTCATCAAAAAATGGGAAAAAATGATTACCAATTTCATATGGAGAGGGAAGAATCCCAGAATTGGGAAGAAACTTCTCAAGGAAAAAGTGGGAGGGCTTGCTTGACCTGACTGTAGCAACTATTATACAGCCACAGTGGTCAAAACAGTGTGGCATTAGTATAATGACAGATACTCAGACCAGTGAAGAAGAACTGAAAAACCAGAAATAAAATCAACAGCATACAGACAATGATAAGGGCCCCAAAAATATCAAATGGGAAGCAGATGCCCTCTTCAACAAGTGGTCCTGGAAAAAATGGATATCTACATGCAGAAAAATGAAGCAAGACCCTTATCTCACTCCAAGCACAAGAATAAACTCAAGGTGAATCACAGACCTTGAGTTAAACCCCAAAATATTAGGGCCATCAATGAGGGAATCGGAACAAATCTGAGAACTTTGGTACAAGGAATACATAGGCTATCAGAAATAGGGAAGGACACAAATACACATGAAGCACAAATTGACAAGTGGGATATACTGAAGATGAAACACCGGAAAACATCTTTAGCAATGACACATCAGACAAAGAGCTTATTAATAAAATCTACAATACTCTGCTAGCTTACAATAAGAAAAATTAAAACTAATTGCCCATTGAGGAGGTAGGCAAAGGACCTGAACATAAGTTTCACAAGGGCAGAAATCTTAATAGACAATAAACATACAAGAAAATGTTCCCGATCCTTAGCCATAAGAGAAATGCAAATTAAAACAACTATGAGATATCACTTAACACCTTCAAAGATAGCTCGATTCAAAAAATCAAAAAGTAACAAGTGTTGGAGGGGCTGTGGTGAGATAGGAACTCTTGTCCACTGCTGGTGGACCTGTAAGTATGTACAGCCACTATAGAAATCGATTTGACGATTTCTAAAACAGATGGAAATTGAGCTACCATATGGCCCAGCAATCCCCCTACTGGGCATATACCCAGAAGAGGCAAGAAACAAACCACAGCCAGACATCTGTGCTCCATTGTGCATCGCAATGCAGTTCATAATCACAAGGAATCAGAAAAAAACCAAATTTCCATTCAACAGACGAATGGCTTGAAAAACTGTCGTGCATACATGCAATGGAGGACCATGCATCTCTGAAAAGCAGTGATGAAAGCATAGCGCACATCGTTTCATGGGAAGAATTGGAGGAAATCATGCTAAGCAAAGTAAGCCAAGCACAAAAGAATATATACATTGTGAGTTCGATGAGGTAAGCTTAAAAATGCAAAAAGGGAATAGTGGAAAAGCTACTATATACATATGCTCCTGGGGTGAGGTCCAGGTACCATGGCAGGGGCCAGACCCAATGCAGGGATACATATGGCAGCCAACTAAGAAGGAGGGAAAAATGAAAAGAAAGAAGACATGGGTGGCAGGGGAACAGGGCGCTAACCAACTCAAGGGGAGTTTATTTTTTATATCTCCACAGGAGAGGGAGAGAAGGACCAGACTGCAACCTGGTGTGACAAGATGTGATTGCAACATACTGGCATGAAGCAAGGAAGCAATAGAAAAGTCTGCAGGACCATCCCCAATCCCAACTAAGTGGACACCCCCCACCCCTCTGAAGAATGTACTTCAGAGGACAGCACTGAAGCTACAGCTCAGGGAGAGGGGTATGTCTGACATCAGCACACAGGAGCAAATGAAGAGGAAAGGAGAGAGAGTGGAACACATCTTGGCCCACCAAGCCCCAAAGATGATATTCCTGCTCAGAGCAGCCAATGCACAGAGAGGACCATAGAGCTGGCCCCACCAAGACACATGACATCCCTCAGTGGCCCATAGCATTACAGGAAAAACATTGGAGACACAGTGCAGGAATTGTGACTGATCTGACCCCACCACACCAGGGCAAAACACTAAGAGCATGCAACAGAGCACCAAGGGTAGCAAAGCAATGGAGTACCCAGGAAAATGCCAAAAATAGACTTTGGGACCAGTGGCACCCCATAAGACTCGACTGGAAAATACTCCTAAAGGTCAACAAACACACCTGGAACTATTTATAGGCTTTTCGATTTTGTCCTTGGATTTGTTGTTGTTTGGGTTTTTTGCTTTTTTGTTGTTTATTTTTCTTTAACGCTGTCTTGTTTTTTTGCTTATCATGTTCTCTGTATATCTATCTATATAAGATAGGTGGGATAAACAATCCAGAGGAGAAAACAAGGGAAACAACGGTTCTGGGGGGCACACCGGAGAAGGAGAGGTGGAAGAAAAGAAGGGGGGTTGTCAACAAACCCAGGGACAAGGGAACAACAAGTGATCTAAAATGTATGGCAAGAAGG
>NW_022111310.1:22665564-22782891 GCF_000313985.2 Echinops telfairi
CAAGTACTCCCTCAATGCAAGAACACTTTGTTCTAATAACACAGCATTCTGTGATGCTCACCTTCCCTGACAGAATCACTGAAGACAAAATGGGTGCATAAGCAAATTTGGTGAAGAAAGCTGATGGTGCCCGGCTATCAAAAGATATAGCATCTAGGGTCTTAAAGGCTTGAAGATAAACAAGCGGCCATGTAACTCAGAAGCAACAAAACCTGTATGGACGAACAACACCAGCCTGTGTGATCATGATGTGTAGCTGGGATCAGGTATCAGGCATCAAAAACTGAAAGCCAAAAATCATATCAATGTGAATGGGGCTGTGTGGAGTGGAGACCCAAAGCCCATCTGTAGACAAGTGGACATCCCTTACAGAAGGGCCACAAGGAAAATACAAGCCAGTCAGGGTACAGTATAACACCAATGAAATATACAGCTTTACTCTAGTTCTTTAATGCCCCCCACCCCACCAACTATCATGACCCCAGTCCTACCTTAAAAATCCGACTAGACCAGAGCATGTATACTGGTACAGATAAGAGCTAAAAATACAGGGAATGCAGGACAAATAAACCCCTCAGGACCAATAATGACAGTGGCCTTACCAGGAGGGGAAGGGGAAGGGGGTGGGGGGGAAAGAAAAAGGGAACCAATCACAATGATCTACATATAACCCCCTCCCAAGGGGACAGACAACAGAAAAGTGGGTGAAGGGAGACAGCAGTCAGTGTAAGACATGAAAAAAAAAATTATCAAGGGTTCATGAGGGAGAGAGTGTTGGGGAAGGTGGGGAAAGCTAATAACAAGGGCTCAAATAGAAAATGTTTTCAAAATGATGATGGCGACATATGTACAAATGTGCTTGACACAATGGATAAATGTACAGATTGTGATAAGAGCTGTAAGAGCCTCCAATAAAATTATTTTTTAAATGTGTTTTTTTTAATATTTACTCCCAATTACTATTTTTTTGTGGCATCCATTTTTATTTTTAACCTAGAATGGAGTAGTAGATTTGTAGTCAAATACATATCCCTGTAAGCCAAAACATACCTCCTGCCCACTAACTTGTAACTTTTAAATTTAAATTCTAAAATTAGTCCCTTGTGTCTTGCAGGAAAGTTGTCTACTTAAGTTCACAGTTCCTCAACTGACAGTAAGTTTTTGTTGGAGAAAGACCTAGTTTTCTTTCCTTTCTGCCCTCTTCTTTGTGCAATGACAGATTCAAAACAGTGTAGAGACTTATTCAGGAGTTGCTGGATTGCTTAAATTAGCAATGCCATATGAATGAATGACTGTAGGAAATTTGGGATTTGATTTAAGGAATTTTAAAGGATTCTTTTCTAAATCAAGAAAATAGTTTACTCATTTTGCTTATTCTACCAAAAGGCTAACAACTCAAAAACCAAACTCTTTGCCATCCAGTTGATGTCGACTCACAGTGACCCTAGAGGGCAGAGTAGAACTGCCCCTGGGGCTTTCCAAAACTGTAACTCTTTATGATTAGAAAGCATCATTTCTGCCCCTCAGAGTGGTTTGCGGATTCAAACTGCTCACCTTGCAGATTGCAGCCAACTTGTAATTACTAGGCCATTTCAATCACACATTGTCCCATCACTTTTTACATTCAAATGCAGAAGCTTGAATCATAGTAAGCTTTCAAATGCAACACAAAACCCAAACAGATCTTGGAAAACTAGTCCATAGTTCAAAACTGGCAAGGCACAATTCTTTGAATCTAATAGACTGCCCAAGAGAGGAATAGGGAGAATATATATGTATATATAAGTATACGTATATATATATATGTATATATACACACACACATATATAAGTATATATATACTTTAAAAGTTTTATTACATGTGTTTTCAAACAAAAACAATATTTTCAAATAAAAACTAAAATGGAAAGAATACAATGAATTTAATTATAGGGTTTAAAATAATATAATAGTAATATGCATTATTTATTGAACATTAAGCATATAATCTCATTTAATTCATAATGCTTTCTGAGGCAGGTACTGTTATTCTAGTCATTTCAAAAAGAGGAGACTGAGATTTATAAAAGTTAAACAATTTGTTCATAATATCGTAACTGCTAAGTCACTAGCAGAAAATTTAACTGTATCTACATTCAGAGGCAATGATTTTATCATTTTAATCCAGAAATATTGAAAGACAGTAAAAATCTCTGTATATCATTTGTACAGGGCAAAAAAGAAGATGCACAAATGTAATTAGTTAATCAGGTGTAAGGTAATCAGGAGTAGAGATGGAACTTAGACTGTAAGATGTTTTTTCACTCAAAAGTGTGTTTGTTTGCATGTAACAGTAAACTTTGTCACCACTGGTCACCTCCAGCTCAGTCTCTTGCTGGCAGTATATGGAGATTCTTAGACAGAAACCATTTATTTCACACTGAGACCTCAGAGAAAATTTTAGGTAACATATATGTAGGTTAATGTAACAATTCCTTCCTTGCAGTTCTCATAAGCCTGGTTGTGTAGTGGTTGCTCGTTGAGCTGCTAACCTGAATGCCACAGTTCGAAACCAGTAGCTGTTCTGTGGGAGAAAGTTGGAGTTTTGTTCTTCAATAATGAGTTACCATTTCAGAAACCCACAGGGGCAGTTCTACCTCATTCTATAAGCTCACTAGGAGTCCTCATCAACTCAGTGGCCATGAATTTGGACTCTTTTTTTTACTCCATTTTATAGGACAAATTCAGTTATCATTTTCATCTATAAGAAACTGAAACCTATAGCTTTCATCGTGCCTCGTGTGACTGTTCACCAAAGGGTTACATCTGAAGAGGTTTTAAAAATCAAGTGGATAAGATGACACACACTGTGGAGAGTAGTCCTCCTCTTTCCTTTGCCATTCCTGTCAGTACCCAATGGGACATGAACAAAGTGGATACGGTGGCAGGGCTGGAGGTTATGCATGGGCTCAGCAACATGGATTTCCACTCACCAAGGCTGACTTGGCTACTGCCACTCCTGAATGCCTCATCTGCCAGCAGCAGAAATCAACACTGAGTCCAAGATATGGGACCATTCCTCAGGGAGACCAACTGGCAACCTGGTGGCAGGTTGATAACATAGGACCTCTTCCGTCATGGAGGGGGTGACATTTTGTTCTTACTGGAATAGACACCTACTGCAGATATGGATTTGCATTCCCTGCATGCAATGTTTCTGCCCAAACTACCATTCATCAACTTGCAGAATGCTTTATCCACAGTATGGCATCCCACATAGCACTGCTTCAGATAACGAACTCACTTCACAGCAAATGCAGTGTGGCAATGGGCCCCCGCCCATGGAATCCATTGGTCGTAACAAGTTCCTCGTCATCCTGAAACTGCTGGCTTGATAGAATGATGGAATGACCTCCTAAAGAAACAATTATGGTGCCAGCTAGGTGGCAACAATTTGCGGGGCTGGGGCAATGTTCTCTGGAAGCTGTATACACTCTAAACCAGTAGAAAATATATGGTGCTGTGTCTCCAATAGCCAGGATTCAAGGGTAAGGAACCAAGGGGTGGAAGCTGGCGTGTCACCACTATTATTCCTAGTGATCCACTTGCAGCATTTATGTTCCTGTCCCAGCAACCCTATGTACTTCAGACCTGGAGGTCCTGGTCTCTAAGGAAGGAACTCTTCCACCTAGAAACACAGCATGGATTCCACGAACTGGTAGCTGAGAATGCCCCCTGTCCACTTTGGGCTTCTCATGCCTTTGGATCAACAGGTCAGGATGGGTGTCACTGTACTGAGTGGTGTGGTTGATCCTGATTACCATGGTGTGGTTGATTCTGATTACCAAGGAGAAATTGGACTGGTGCTACATAATGGAGGTAAAGAAGAATGTGTCTGAAATCCAGGAGATCCCATAGGCCGTCTCTTCATATTACCATGCCCTGTGAAAGTAAATGGTAAACTACAGCAACGCAATCCTAACTGGACATTTTATGACCCAGAACCTTCAGGAACAAAGGTCTGGGTCACCCCAGCAGGCAAAGAACCACAGCCAGATGAGGTGCTGGCCGATGGCATAGGTAATACAGAATGGGTAGTAGAAGATGGTACTTCTCCCTATCAGTTACGACCATGAGATCAATTGCAAAAGCAAAGTTTATCTTCTTTATATGTGTTTATTGAATATCTTTCCTTTTTTCATGTGTGATGTACCAGATACAATTAGATTCAGTGTGTTTTCATTTATGTGTATGATCATTGTTTGATGTTAGGTGTGTGATTTCATTAATGTCTGAAAAGTATATATGGCTAAAGAATTGTGTCCAGGTACCAAGTTGGCAAGGAGTGGACTGTGATAGGTAGGTTTATTGTACCAACCTGGCCAATAAGAACACATGGGATTAATAAGGTCACAGTTTGATTGGAGGGCAAAGAGACAAATGGCTCTGTGAACCCCGCCTCTTTCTACCTTGCTCTATGGTGACTGGACCAATGTGCAGCTGCCTTAGCTAGTTCTCTGCCTCAACTTGTGAGCTACAGCACCTGCGGGACACCCAACCCATGGTTCATGTTGCTAGAGCTTGCGGTTCCTTCGAGACCTACTTCACCACGCTTCTGGTGTATATATCCCTTGAGCTTGGGAACTGTCGGATCCTGTCATCTGGCTGAATTTTGGTGACCCACCCTGATGTTTGCTGCCTGTGGTCAGACTGCCTGCATTGATCTACAGAAGACTCAGCTGTCTGCTTTCTTGGCCTTGGACCTAGTAGCCCTCGTGAGTTGAAGGACTTCCAGTATATTAACTGTTCCACAGAAGTGAGTTGAGCTGAGTCCTCTGTACTGCTGTGTGGACTAATTAGCTGTTATATTCCTTCATGCTGTATATACCTATCCATATATCTCTATCTCTATCTCTATATCTATATTATCAATATCTATATCTATATAATCCTAAGTATCCTAGTTTTGTTTCTCTAGAGAACCCTGTCTAACACAGAGTTTATCATTATCCATTGACTGTAAAATGAATAATTGTGGACAAATAAAAAATTCCATGCTGACGTTATCTGTAAAATTTGCATAACAATTACTCTATGCCATAGGATTCCTTTGATGATTAAATGTGCTTATACACAACAGAAGGAAACATTGCATCATCCAGTGCCATCTTCATAATTATTCTTATATTTAAAACCATTGTTTCAACCATGATTTCAATCAATCTCCTTGAGGGCTGTCTTCTTTTCGTGGCTCATCCCCACCCCACCCCACTCCGACACACACACACTTTATTAAGCATGATGTCCTTCTCTAGGAACTGATCTGCTCTGACAACATATTCAATGCATGTAAGACTGTCTCACCCTGTTGGCCTCTAAGAAATAGTCTGCTCATACTTCTTTCAAGACAGGTAAGTTTGTCATTTTAGCAGCCCATGTTACTTTCAGTATTTTTTTCCAGCACCACAACTCAAATGGTTATTTTTTCTTCAGTCTTCTTTATTCACTGTCCAACTCTAACGTGCATATCAGGCAATAGAGAATATCATGGCTTAGTCAGATGCATCATAGCCCTCAAATTAGCATCCTTGATTTTCAATACTCTTAAGACGTCTTATGCATCAGATTTACCTAATGCAACTCTTCTTTTGATCTCTTGACTGCTGCTTTCATGAACATTGATTGTGGATCCAAGCAAGACTAAATCCTTGAAAACTTTAATCTTTTCTCCATTTAGAATGATGTTACCTATTGGTCCATTTGTGAGGATTTTGGTCTTCTTTACACTGAAGGCAACAATCCTTGAGCTTCATAAGCAATTGCTTCAAACCGTCCTATTTTTCAGGATGCAGGGTTGTGTCATTTGCATGTCACAGATTGTTAATAATCCTTCCTCCAATCCTAACTACCAAATTCTTATTCATATAAACTGATTTGCTCAGTATACAGATTGAATAAATATGATGAGAGTTTACAAACCTGTCTCACACCTTCCCTGATTTTAAGCCATGCAATATTCCCATGTTCTGTTCCCGCAATTGCCTCCTAACCCATGGTCAAAGTTCACAGGAGCAGAATGAGGCACTGTGGAATTCCCATTCTTCTAAGGGTTTTCTAGAGTTGATTATGGTCCATACAATTAAATGCTCTGGCATAGTCAATAAAACACATTAAGCATCTTTCTGATATTTTCTTCTCTGAGTCAAGATCCATCTAGCATCAGCAATGATATTCTTTGTTCCATATTTGCTTCTGAATCTAGCCTGAACTTCTGGCAAAATCCAGTTAATGCACTACTGCAACCGTTGATCTTTAGCAAAGATTTACTTATATGTGATATCAATGATATAGTTCTATGCTGTTGGGTCATTTTTCTTTGGAATTGGTACAAATATGGATCTCTTCTAGTTATTTGGACAAAGAGCTATCTTCCAAATTTCTTGGCATAGGCAAGTGAGTGCTTCAGGGCTTTGTTAGCTTGTTGAAGCATTTGAATTTGTATCCCATACATTCCTGGATCCTTATTTTGGGCAAATGCTTTCAGTACAGCTTGAACTTCTTCCTTAGAATCATTAGTTCTTGCTCAAATGCTACCTCTTGAAATGGTGGAATGTCAACTAGCTCTTTTTGGTCCAGTGACTCTGTATTCTTTCCATCTTCTTTTGATGCTTCCTGCATCATTCCATATTTTGCCCATAGAATCTTTCTATATTGCAACACAAGTCTTGACTTTTTTCTTGAGTTCATTCAGTTGGAGATGTTCTGAGGGTATTCTTCCACTTTGGATTTCTAATTCTGTCATTGGATTTTTCATTATGATATTTGGCAATCTTCTCAAGCTGCTCATTGAAATCTTCTATTCAGTTCTTTGATTTCATCATTTCTTCCATTTGCTTTCGCTACTCTGATTTAGAGCAAATTTCACCTTCTCTTCAGACATCCATTTTTATTTTTTTCTTGGCTTTTTAATGACTTTTTCCTTTATTCATGAATGATGTTTGTGATTTCTTTCTAACATTGTTCAGGTTTTTTGTCATTAGTGTTCAATACATCAAATCCATTCTTGAGATGTTTGCTCTCCTGGACTTGTTTTAATTTTCTACAACTTTATCCTGAGTAATTGATGGTCCGTTCCATAGTCAGGCCCTGGCCTGCTTTTAGTTGCTCACCTTGAGCTTCTGCTTTGCAGGAAAAAAATTGAGGCTTTCTTTTCTTGTAAATATTTAGTCTTAGAAACCCACAGGACCAGTTCTACTCTGTCCATTAGAGTCTCTGAGCCAGAATTGACTAAATGGCAGTGAAAAGCACTCAATACATGCTAGTTGTTGTTGCTGTAATTATTCAAAAGGATATATTTTATGGGTTTTTGTTGTTGATGTTGTTGTTTAGCCTTTTTTTTGAAAACTTGTTTTTGTTAGGTTCTTTGAGTCAGTTCCAACTCCTAGCAACCCTGTATAAACAGAACAAAACACTGTCCAGTCCTGGACCATCCTCACAATTGTTGTCTATTTGAATGTTGTTGTCCATTGTTGAGGCCATTGTATCAATCCATGGTGTTGACTCCTCGTTTCCCCTGCCCCTCTGCTTTACCAAGTATGATGGCCTTCTCCAGGGACTGGTTTCTCCTGAAAACATGTCTAAAATACATGAAATGATCTCTCATCGTCCTTGCTTCTAAGGAATGTCCAGGTTATACTTCCAAGACAGATCTGTTTGTTCTCTTGGCAGTCCATGGTACTTTCAAGATCCTTTTTCAGCACCACAATTTAAATGCACTTACTGTTCTTATGTCTTCCTTATTCAGTGTCCAACTTTCACATGCATAGGAGGGAATTGAGAACACGACGGTTAGGTCAGCTACTCCTAGCAGCTCAGACCCCCTGATATATACTTTATAAGCATCATAGATACTGCATTATGAACCAGAAAGTTGGAGATTATGATGATTCTTTGAGGTATGATGACAGGGCTATATACTAAGAATATTATATTTAGATAGGGAAACATTGTGAAATAATTTTAAGTAGTTACCTTCATCAAGTTATATCTGCATTTTATTGTCTTTCACATATTTTATGTGCCTGTAAGTAGTAGAAATCTGAAAGTAATACAAATTTCTATTCATTGAAATGCAACTCATATCCAGGTGGATATGAAGTATTCTGATAATTTTTCAACTTATAAATTGCTTTATAAATTTATTTTAGCATTTCTGATCAGACTATGAGTGTATCGATTGTGACTATGCAGAACTTTGAAAACTGTGATATCTTATTCATTCCTTAACTAATCAATTAGTTAACTAAATATATGCAATTATAATAATATTAGATTTGCATGAAATTCATAATTTTAACTATTTTTTTTTTGTTAGCAAAAAGATTGTCTTCCACACAGATGAAAAGTTTTGAGATCCTCCCTGGGGGATGGGCAGCGGAGAAGTGGGTGAAGTGAGACATTGGATGGTGGAAGATATGACAGAATAAGAATAATTTATAAGTTATCAAGGGTTCATGGGGAAGGAGGGAGTGGGAAGGGAGGGTAAAAATGAGGAACAAATACCAGGGACTCAAGTAGAAAGCAAATATTTTGAGAATGATGAGAGAAACACATGTACAAAATTGCTTTCACAAAGGATGTATGTGTGGATTGTGGTAAGAGTTTACAAGCCTCCAATAAAATGACTTAATTAAAAAAAGTTTTGAGATCAAGTACATAAAAGTTCTGTAGAGTTATAGCAGGGATGGTTGAAGGGAAATTGAGAGCTAATAATAGTAGATACAAAAATGAAGAAAATTATCTAAAATTGATTGTGGTGATGATGGCACAACTCTTTTTAAACATATTTAAAACATTGAATTATATGGTATGTGAATTTTATATGAATAAAACTGTTGTTTTTCTTTAAAAAGAACATACATTATCTTTAATTGCAGTAAAACCCTGAGAAACCACTTAACCTTATCTTTTTAGTAAGCTAGTGATGTGGGTGTGGGTATGTGTGGGTGTGGCTGTGCATGTTTATGTGCACACACAGTAAGTTCTAATGATATAATAGTTAAGTGTTTGACAGCTAACAAAAAGTTTGACAGTTCACTTGAACTCACCAGCCATTCCATAGGAGACAAGACCTGCTGTGTATCTACAGCCAGAGAGATTAAAATCTTGGCAATTCTATGCTGTGTTACAGGGTTGCTATGAGTGGAAAGCAACTTGACAGCATGTACATAAAAACTCACTACCATTGAGTTAATTCTAACTCCTAGCAACCCCCCCCACACACACACACACTACCCTGTCCATCTAATAGATTTTGAGAATCCAAAAATGTTAAATGGGTCTTTTAATTGCTTATTTCTACACAAATGCCAGGTGTTAGAATTACTTCCTTGGGTGGATGGTAAAGCAGAGGCAAACAGTATAAGTCGCTCACAATCAGCAATTTGCTGATGGGAAATGAAATACAGCCAGAATGCCTACTATGCAGTCCAGTATCCTCTCTGGATCACTCTGTTTTCCTATAAAGATCAGAACATGTTGGCCTGAAACAAGATGTTGGTAGCAAAACTGATTGTGTGCATTATCAACACGACAATAAGCTCAATAAAGAATCCATTAGGATGGGCCTGCAAGGCAAGTGGATTTCCTTTTCAAATAATTTCTCAGTGGCTCAAATGCTGCCATTTCCTCCTACACCACTCTGAACCAAATGGAACCCTGATGGAAGAGCCAATTCCCATGAAATGAAGAAGCTGAATTCAGAGTTCACATGCAAGTTTCAAATCTATAAAAAGTTCACCTAATCTTCCATTTCTCCTCAATTTACCAGCTTGGTAAATTTACTCAATTTGCTGCAAAAATTTGTGGAGAAACTTCTCAGAACTAGAACTCTTTGGATCAGAAGAAACTTTAAAATTTTAATAATAGCCCCTCTCTGATGTGTAAGGAGCTTTGCTAGTGCTATAGGTTAGGCATTAGACGGCTAACCGCAACATTCATGGTTCAAACCCACCAGCCGCTCCAGGGAAGTCTGTCTGCTCCCAGAAAGGTTGACAATTTCCGAAATCCTATGAGTCGATTTGATTTTATGGCAGTGGGTTTGGTTTTGGTTTCTCTCCTGTGTAACCACTTTAGCTTGCTCAGATTATATCGGAATAAATTTTACATGGTGCACTTTCTATTTAACTATGTTTACTTACCATGGTTATTTTTCCAGATGCATAGCACTATAAATTTATATTGAATTTAATGAGGGCAACAGTTTGCTGGAGTGCCAAAATCTCTATTGCTCAACATCGGGAGACATTGTACAGGACTCATGTGAGACCATGCAAACATAGTCAACTGCCTCTAGATCATAACAAACTATGGATAACCTTGAGAAGAATGGTAATTGTAGAACATTTCATTGTGCCCTTGTGGAACCTGTATTTGGACCAAGAGACAGTGGTATAAACAGAACTACTGTGTGCTTTAAAATCAGGGGAGGTGTACATTGAAGCTGTATTCTTTCACCATACTAACTCAATCTATATGCTGAGCAAGTTATCTGAGAAATTTGGCTATTTGAATAAAAATGTGGCCTCAGAATTTGGAGAAGTCTTATTAGTAATCTGCGATATGCAGATGACAAAATTTTGTTTGCTGAAAAGGAGGAAAACATAAAGCACTTGTTGATGAAAATCAAAGACTGGAGTCCAACTCAATATAAAGACAATAAAAATCCTCCAAACTAGATAAATAAGCAACATCATGATAAATGGAGAAAAAATTGATGCTGCCAAGGATTTTATTTTGCTCCAATCCACAATCAATGCTCATAGAAACAATAGTCAATAAATCAAAGACACATTGCACTGGGCAAATCTACTTCACAAGACGCCTTTAAAGTGTGAAACAGCAAGAATATCTCCACAAGGACTAAAATGTGCGTGACCCAAGCCATGGTGTTTTCAGGCACCTAATATACCTATGAATACTGAACACCAAACAAGGAAGACCAAAGTAGTATTTGAATTATGGTGTTGGGAAAACTATGTAAAGAACTGCAGTCTGCCAGAAGAGCACGAAGAATGGCTCCGGGGAGAAGTGCATGCTATCAGGAGGAAGCAGCCCCTGGAAAAGGGCCATACACTTGGTAAAGTAAAGGCCCATGAGAAAGAGGAAGACCCCCCAGAAAGCCATAGCTGCAACCATGGGCTCAAACACAACACTTGTAAGGCTGGCAAAGGCAAAGCTTCATTCTGCCAACTATGGGATTGCTATGGGTTAGAACAAACTCAACAGCACCTAACAACAGCAAATAAAATAACTAGTAACCAGATGCCTTGGAATTGATTCCAACCAAAGGTGACATCACATGTGTCAGAGGAGAAAAATGCTCCATAAGGTATTCTATGATTTTTTTTTGGTTTGGAATTTGATATCCAGGCTTTTCTACAAGGTATCCTTGAGTGAACTGGATCCAGCAACCTTTCCATTAGAAGCTGAGCCAGTTAATAATTTGCTCCATGCAGAGCCTCCATGGTTAAGCTTTGCTACTTAGATGCCAAGTTGGTTTTCATCTCACAGTGACCCGTTTGACTGAAGTCATGATTTCTCCTGGTCTTTAGTCTCCCCATTGAGCCAAAAGGATCTCAGGTTCCTTATAAATCTGAAGTTCTACTTTAGGATTCAAAATGACTGTTGCTCGCAGGAAAGTACTTGACAGAGTATCAATATGCAGAGGCACGCTCCACAAGTACCATCCAGAGAGGGATATTTACTACCTCTGGGTGTAAGAAGAGACCAAAGCTCTACAGAGCTCACCAAGTGCTAAATGGCTTACTAAAACTCCTTGTAGGCCTCTTTCCTGGCTGCTAATTTATCATTCTGAATTACCCTTTACATTTTGTGACTACGTGCATAAAGCAAAATGATATGTAGTATGAAAAATCAAGTTGCATGTAGGGAATCTTTTCACAGTAGCGTTAAAGAGCTAATATGTATCTATTTCAGGTAGGCATTCAAGGGACCCATGGGAGCATAGTAGAAGAATTGAACTGAGGCTAAGAATCCACCCCTACTTCAATTGTAGTCACTATTTAACTTCCATAGAGTAAAAAGACTGACGAGATGGAGTGAGACATTTGTGGGAAAAACACTAGAAGTATTTTTTCATTACCATCACCTTCTACACACTTTCTCCTTGACTCCCTTGATGACATCACAACACCAGGCAACTGCATTGCTAACATTAAACTCAACCCGGTTCCTGCCAATTTTCCAGCAGCTGTAGATTGTGTTTTCATCGTGCCCCTACTACCCATGTCTACCTATCTACTACCAATATTCGCCTTGCTTTTCAATATTAACTATTTACTATCACCATAGGAGATGAAAATACAGATATTTAAGAAATTTATTTCAGTTTCACTGGCTCAATGTACTTTTGTCTGATTCTTGATACTCAATAAACACACTATTCAGCTGTTCTCTGTTATGAAGTATTAATCACACCAGTCAAACGCAATTCCTCCCTCCTCCACTTCTTCTTCCTGTAATACAGTTTCTCAAATGTTCATTTGGATATAAATCACTTGATGATTTTGTTAAAATCCACGTTTGAGTCAGCCAGTCTTTGGTTTGGCCTGAGATACTGTATTTCTAATATGCACCCTGGTAGACCTGATGCTGCCAATCTAGGGTCACACTTTTGAGTAGCAAGGCTCGGAACAAAGTTTACATTGATTTCTGTACATTGTGTGACTTCATCTGTTACTGTTTGATAAGCTATTAATTATCATAATGTAGGAGAGTTAGCACATGCTGCTTTTTGTTGTTGATATTTGAATATTATCACATCCCTCAAGAAGATATTGTTGATTGCTGCCGTCTATGGGTTCTGATTCCCAGCAGAATGAAACACAACCCAGTTCTGTGCCAGCCTCACCATAATTTGAATGTCTGAACTCATTTTGCAGCCAGTGGGTCAGTCCACCTGGTTGAGGTTTTCCTCTCTTTCACTACCTCTCTACTTTCTCAAGGGCACTGTCCTTTTCCAAGGATGAGTCTCCCTTGACAACATGTCCAAAGTAGTAGTAGATTAAACCTCATCATCCTTCCTTCTATGGAGCATTCTAGCTCAGGAATATAAATTTATTGAACCCCCCCAAAATAGGGATCTATAATAACATCTTTCCTAAAACATCTTGTATTGGATTTTATACATATTAGGCACCAAGAAAATTTTACTGAATAAATAAAAATGTTTCATAAGAGGTTATCATTGACAGAAAGGGAATGAGTTATTTGCGTTGGCCATGACCCATGGACCCCTAGTGATATAGTGGTTAAGTGTTGGGCTGCAATCCACATGGTCAGCAGTTCAAAACCAGCAGCAACTCCGCAGGAGAAAGACTGGATGGGCTTTCTATTCCCATAAACAGTTACAGTCTTGGAAACACACAGGGTCACTATGAATCAGCGTTGACTACTGGCAGTGAGAGAATCTGAAAAGGAAAGTGCAGAGCTCATTAAGTGTATGATCAGCTCTTGCAAACAAGTACCAAACAGCAGAGACAGCATGCTAAAATGGAAAGGACATATGATTAAGATACAAGTGACCTGACTTCCGGTCTTAGCTGTGCTTTTAATTTCCTGTATGATTGGCAGAGCATCACTTAACCCCTAGGGCCTGCTCATCTGCTAAAAGACCAGTGTAGGCTGCCTTGGGTCCCAACCAGGTCAAACCATCAATAAACCTCCATTGTCTTTTGTTGTAGGAACAGGAAAGGTTGGAATACAGAGAGGCAGAGTGTACTCTCATGTTTTTTTCTTCCTCCTTCATTCTCAAAAGAGGTAAAAAGGGCATCCTGTGCTCTGGGCATAAAGGCAGCTGCAATTGCTCTGCTCTTTTTGGACTTAATCTGTCACAACTGCCTGTAAACTGCAGCAGAGTGGTGGGTGATGGGGGCTACTTGAAAGAGCTCCATCAGCGATCAATTTACTATCCTCCAGCAATTCAAGATTGCACCTCATTTACTCAAAGAATGAACTGTTGCAAGACAAAGTCTCTGCCAAAGTGACTGAAGTAGGACATGTTGCCACTGTGACTCAAGCAGACGGGTGTTGTTGGAGTCCAGGCATTGCAAAGACTGCCCGATGACTGCCCTAGGGGTGATGCACGGCAGTTGGCACTGAGGGAAACTAACTCATTGGTCCTCCCTGCACTAAAAGGACTCTTGGTCAAGACCAAATGAAGATCAGAAAGTTATAGTTCTGAGACTCCTAAATGTTATAATCAATGCTTTCCTGTCATCATCTACAAATCAAGGAAGCGATTCTCTTTTATTTATCCCAAGGCACATAGTAGTACCACAATATTTGGGGCACGTGTACATACACACACACACACACACACACACACACACAAAACCTACACAAGGAATGGATGTTGAAGAGATTAACATTAATTAAAATATTTATTGAAAGCTAAAATAAGAAATTTGTATAAAAACATAGTGGCTATCTCTTGCTACTAATTTGGTGGTTGTTGTTGTTGTTGCTGATGGGTGCCCTTAAGTCAGTTTGCAACCACAATGACTTCTGCACGACAGAAGGAAACACCATCGGCCCTGCGCCATCGTCATGAGGGTTGTTTGAGTGCATTGTTGCAGTCATTGTGTCAATCCATCTTCGTGAGGATCTTTCTCTATGTAACCCCCAAATTAAGTGGCTTATATCAAGTATAATTTTTTATCCCTTACAGAAATTGCTGATTAGATCCAGTTGTATGGTCCTTTTGTCGGCAGGGGCTGCTCATCTGGGTACTTGACGGAATTGAAATGTCTAAGATAGCTTATTCACTAAGGTTCCTAGGTGGGAAATCGATTAGGATTGTCAACCACAGTGTCCTAGATCCCCATCACATGGTCTCTGTATGTATTCTGGGCTTCTAATTGCATTATTCATGGATTCCTAGGGTGAAGTAGCAGCTTGGTCTCAGAAGTCCTACACCATTATTTCTGCTATATCGTTGATGGAAGCTGGTCAAAATACTAGCCTTGTTTAAAAGCAGTACTTGCCATTGAGTCAACTGATCCATGGTAACCTCGTGTGTATCAGAGCAGAAGTGTCCTCCATACGGTTTTCCGTGGTTCATTTTCAAGAGTAGATCACTGGGCTTGCCTTTCAATTGTTCCTCTATATGAACTCAAAATACCAAATGTTTGATTAGCAGCCAAATGGCTTAATAGTTTGCACCACACAGGATAGGAAATAAGCTGTACTTCTTCATAGAGGTACATGTGTGCATGCCACCCAAACAGTTGATGGAAATCGTGTTAAGTATGGAAGAGAAAGCTTTCTGGAGGAAGGGGATTCAGAAGTTGTTGTCTTATGGAATTATTCAGCATGAACAAAACGCAGAGAAAAAAGTGTATAGTGACGTAGAACATCCTAGGCTCATTTTTCCATAAATAACAACAGTGACTACTGCAATTTGATACTCGTACTCTCTTTTTCTGCCAGTAAAAGAAATGATTTTAAATATTGATTTTGCATCAGAATTGCCTGATGATTTAAAATGAAAAACAAAGTTCCTAGGGTAAATAGACAGACAGACAGACAGAAATATACACAAACACCTATAAGAGTAGGTCAGTGTTAAACCATTTCAAGAGGTAATATATGACCAAGAAACAATGATTCTGAAGGAAGAAGTCCAACCTGCACTGAAAACACTGACAAAAAACAAGACTGGGGAATGAAGGAAAACCAAGTGAAATGTTCCAACAACACATGGACGCAACTCTGGAAGTGCTCGATCATTTGTGGGGAAAATAATTGGCTAATAACTACCTAGCCAAATAACTTCTAGAGATATACATTTTTGCCCATGTAAACAATAGTGAGGAAATTAAATAACACATTACATTGGGCACTGTCTGCTGCAAAAGACCTCTTTGAAATGTTAACAAGAAAATATGTCACTTTGAGTGCACCCAACCCCTGTTGTGTTATTTGACTGGCCTCGTCTGTATAGGAAAGCTAGGCATGAAAAGGAAAGATGGGATGGAAAATGATGCCTTCGAACTACGGGACTGGCAAAGAATATTGAGTTTATCTCTCTCAGAAGTACAGCTGAAAACCCTTAGGCCAGGATCTCTTTTTATATTATCCCCTACTTGATATTTTACTCTATTACCCACTCTTCTGTTATCTAATTCTTCCACATTGTTCATTCTGATCATCAGTATTCCATCCCAAGACCCACTGCAAAAAATAACTGCATGACACTTTCAGCTCTAACCAGCCCTGGAGCATGCTCAGTTCATACACCAATGTTTCCCAACTGCCAACTTATCCAAGAATCCTCTCCGACCTATTTTAGAAATGTGGGCTGCATCTAGATGCCATCCTGGAGAACAAACTGCTGGAGAACAAACTCCATATCTATTGATAGACAGAGGCAGGTTACCAGGCAGGGAGGGAGAGAAGAGATCAGAATCATGGAAGTCAGAAAGGCTCAGAGACACAGATATGTTGGCTATGAGCCCCATGCTGCTCCTTGTGGATAAGGTAACAAAAACCCTTTCAATGTCTTTTGCACGCAGGGTCCATTTTATTTCAACCGGCTCATAGAAAAGGATAAGGACTCTCAGGCAACAACAGTGAGATTTCATTTCACATACTTTGCACATGTTATCAAGAGAGACACTGGTCTTTGCAGAAGACCATCCTACTGGTAGTCAGTGAATAAGAGGAAGACCATTCAGAAGGTGGATTGACACAGAGGATGCAACAAGGGGCTCAAAATAGCAACAATTGGGAAGCTAGCATAGGACTGGGCAGTGTTTCTGTTGAATACCAGCTAATTATCAGTGGGAACCTACTCGACAAGATCTAATAACAATAACAGAAGCTAGTCATAGCAATAAAAACACTTACATATATCAATATACCTACAAAACTAAAACCTATGGTCCTTCATTTTTGAACATTTAATGTACTCTGGTCAGAACAATCATTAATATATAATTACAATGTTGCTTTGAATCATATGGTTTCATCTTCAATATCTACCAGCATGTGCTGTTTCAATAGCTAGCAGTGTTTTTAAAGTCTCTGATATTTTCAGATGACCTAATATTTTAGCTAGGACATTATGGCAATTAGTGTTTGTGAGTATATATCAATACAACTTTTGTGAATGAAGAATTAATTAAAGGGAAAAAAAGAAGGGATATCAAAAAAGGCTTTTGCCCAAGGATCCCACAAGAATAGAAAACTATATGCCGATATATCTAATGAACATTGATGCAAAAATCCTTAACAAAATTCTGGACAATAGAACACAAAAGTATATATGATGAATAATTCATGATGACCAAGTGGGATTCCTAGCTGGGATACAGGGATAGTTCAACATCAGAATATCCATCAACATTATCCACCACATTGATAAGGAAAAAGACAAAAACCACATGTTAGAGGAGTATTTGTCTACGTATATATAGACATACATATATATATATACATACAAAAGGAGTCATAATCAAATGTGGTGAAGAAAGTTCATGGTGCCTGGCTATTAAAAGATGTAGCATCTGAGGTCTTAAAGGCTTGAAGTTAAACAAGTGGCCATGTAACAGGGAATGATAAAAGCCCATAAGGAAAATAAGCACACCATCCTGTGTAATCATGAGGTGTATAAAGGGATATGGTAGTTACATAATCTGTTGTCAATTTGAGACTTAAGAGTGAAGGGGTGGAATTTAGCTTGTCAAACAGGCCACAGCTTGATGACCTCATTTGTAGGTACTAAGGAAATAAATAGCTTGCAGGAGGCAGGACACAGGGAGTCCCTGTGAGACATTCCTATTGAGAAGACACATGGAGCTACCATAGAACCCTGGAGCTTAAGGAGCATGTGGAGAGCCGTGCTAGGACTGAGATGCTTCCACTCCCACTCGATCCTTAAAAATTTCCACCCACTGGCCTGTAATCTTCCTGCATTAAGCATCATTGTATGTGTTGTGTGAGTCTGAAGAGGAATTTATAGATTGGTATCGGACATATGGGCTATATCAGACTTATGGACTGGATCTGGACTGGGATGGTATGCTTTCTCAATATTCCATTGCTCTTGTATATAAAGCTCTTTCTTATACACATATGAATGTCTATTAAATTGTTTCTCTAGTCAACCCAGACTAACACAGTATCAAAAGTTCAAAAACAAACAACCAAATTTACATGAAAAAATGTGGACAAAGTAGACCCAAAACACACCTGTGTGATAATTGGACAGACAGTCTCTCACAGAGGGGATGATGAATCTAGGAAGTGGTATAGCACTGAGGAAACACATAACAATTCTCTAGTTCTTTAATATTTCCTCCCCTTAATATTAGGGTCTTTGTTTTACTTCATTAATCTTGTTAGGCCTGCATATGTTCATTTGTATAATTAAAAGCATTCAATGCATGAAAGTCAAGATAGATAACACGTCAGCAACAGTAGCAAAAGTAAGAATTCTCTCAGTGTATGGGAAGAACAGGGTCTGAAGGCACGGAAGAGGGAGCTGATAGCAATGATGACTATATAACCCCACTCAAGGGGACTGAATAACAGGATTTCAGGTGAACGGATACATTGGATGGTATAAGATACAGCAAAATAATAATAAATAATAATAATATAAGGGTTCCTTTAGGGTAGGGTGGGGAAGGAGGAGATAAAGCAGAGCGGATATCACAGAGTTCAAGTGAAGGAAAATATTTTAAAATTGAGGTGGTAGCAATTTTAAAATTAAGCTTGATCTAACTGAATTATGGATTGTTACAATATCTATAAGAGCTCCCAATAAAATGATAAATATAAAAAGGCTTTTGTCCAGGTATAAATAATGATGCTTCTCATAACTAATATACTTCAATGTAAAAATATCTTACAAAGTGGATTTCTTATTCAAATTCATCTAAGAAATCATATATTTAAGCCATTTACAACTATATCACATAATATTCTATGATTACAACTGATAATATTACTAAAGATCTCTATGGACTACTCAGGGAGGAGCTCCATGTGCTAAGGAGATGGCATGGGATTCTAACATCATGAGTTACAACACTGGGCACATAACCTTAGTGATGCCATTACCTTAAACTTGGAAAATCTGAAAGCATATATTCTTTGGGTGTTTTGCCAGTTAAAACATAGAAATAAATGTACATAAGCAAGTTAGGCATGAGAAACCGTTGTTTGTCATGTCTGGAGGTTGGTTGCCTTGAGGTCAAATTTAGGTTTAGGGCCTAAGCAGAGTGTCTGTGTGTTTCAGCCAAAAAGTCTCAGCAAAGTGAGTTGGATGGACTAATCTAGGTCACTTCTCTATTGCTTTCTGTAGTATATGGCAGCTGTAAGATTGGTGCATGAGGGGGAGGAAGCACGGTGTTAAATGAAAGGGAAGGAGTGGATTTAGCCAGTGTGTATGTACCATGTGGAGAGAAAGCTATGACTTTTCATTCGCTTTTAAATCATTCCCTCATCATCTAGAAATCCTGACGTAAACCAGTAAATCCAACCTCAGCAAGAACAGCAAATTGCATGTCTCTTGCTGACCTGGGAAGGTTAGAGTGGAGCACCTGGCTATTTTCATGCAACCTCTATCTAGGCTTATTTCTGCCTCTTAGAGAAAGGCTTGTTAGGGAAGACAATTAACTCATCAGCTACTATTAGCAGGGCCTCATGACTGCCAGGTTTTTCTGGGAAATGCTAAACCTCTCACTGCCCTTCCCAGAAAGTCCCTCTGTTTGCCAAGAGGCTGGTGATTCAGAACCACAATCATGAATAAGATGCAGGTAAGCAACAATATCTCTCATGTAGGGAGACCAACGACTGAAGAAGAAAAACAGAAAAGCTTATTTGCTCTCTCTGTGGTACAGAGACATTTTCTCACAGTGTGAGAGCAAGCTGCTGCTCGCTCAGCTTTCTGGATGACCTCTTGGCAATGCCAATCTCCACCCTTTTGGTAGTTATGATTTCATTTTGTATACATAATTGCAAGTATATACATTTATTTAGAATTGGGCCTCTTTTCATTCTAAAAATATCTATTAAGCATTTCTATTATCCCCATACATTTCTATTCTAGGATACTTATTTTACCTTAACATCTATCTTTCTCATGATATTATATCATGATACGCAGTTCTTTCCTCCTTTTTTATCCCTACATAATCAGAAAGCATATATTTAGCTATGCATTTATGGTAAGTGTAGTTAGTGTGACTCTCTTTATTAATACTCTATTTCCAGCACCTAGATTAATGCCTAACACATACCAGGTCTTGCACTCTCTCACTGCCATCACATAGATGTCCACGCAATGTGGCTCTATAGCGCAGGGTAGAGGTGCTACCATGAGTCTCTAAAACTATACATGCTTATGAGAGTAGAAAACCCTGTGTTCCTCCCACATAGCAGGTAATCAAATATTAATTCTTAAAAAAAAGAATGATTTAACTGTTATATCAGTGTGGGCAGTGTTTTTTTTGTTTGTTTGTTTGTTTCTGTTCATGGATGACTACCATCTAGCACAGTGATTACAGGGGAGCATTTAACCTGTATTCCTTTAATGAATATATGATGAACTAACCCACCACATGCCAGGCAGAGTGATAAGGAATGGACACACTTTCTAACATAATGCACCAGTCAAGCCCTCATACCCTGAAAGTAAGACTGGAAAGCAGGACAGCCACTGTGGGAAACAATGTGGCGCTTCCTTAGACAATTAGGAATGGAGATAGCATAAGACCAAACAATAATACTCCTTGGTGAACACTCTACAGCAGCGGTTCTCAACCTGTGGGTCGCAACCCATTTGGGTATCAAATGACTCTTTCACAGTGGTTGCCCAATTGATAACAATAGCAAAATGAATGTTATGAAGTAGCAACAAAAATAATTTTATGGTTTGGGGGTCACCACTAGATGAGAAAGATTATTTAGACGTCTCTCTCCAATCAATATGCCATAACGCTGGAAATTAACAGAAGGATGGGGAAGAAAACAAGGGCAAACAATTGGAGGATGAATAATTCTCTATAGCAAAAGGAGTGTGTATTGACCCATATCAGAGATGAAATCAGGAAGTTTCTAGAAACCAATGAGAACGAAAATATGATGTACCAAAACCTTTGGGATACAGCAAAGGCATTTATTAGAGGAAGGCTGATAGCAATAAATGCACACATGGAAAAAGAACAGAGACTCATGGATAATATGCTGGCATAAACCTTACACCAATTAGAGCAGAGTCAACAGAAAATCCTACTAATTGCAAAAGTATAGACATTAAAAAATCAGAGCTGAGATACAGGAGAGGGAAAACAAGAAAACTATGGGGAAAATCAATACAGCTAAAAGTTGATTCTTTGAAAGAATTAGCAGAATTGATAGACCGCTGGCAAACCTAAGAAAAGAAAGTAAGGAACAAACAATAATTGCAAGAATGAGGGATGAAACAAGGGACATTACAACAGGCCCTAATGAAATCAAAAGGAAAATTACACAGTACTATGAAGGTCTATACTCTAATGAACTCAACAACATGGACAAATATTTGGAAACCCAATCCCTCCCTAGACTATCCAAGATGGATGTCAAGAACTTCAACAGACCCATAGCAAAGGAAGAAATAGACAAGGTTATTAAGGGATTACCAACAAAAAAATCCTCTGGGGCCGATAGCTTTACAGGAGAATTCTGCCAAGCATTCAGGGAAGATCTGACATCAATCCTACACAAACTCTTCCAGAACATAGAAAAGACAAAGATGCCACAAGAATTATGGACTACAGACCAGTAACTCTAATGAACATCAATGCAAAAATCCTTAACAAAATACAAAAACACATAAAAAATTCACCGTGACCAAGTGGGATCCATACCAAGAATGCAGGGATGATTCAACATATGAAAGACCATCAGTATTATTTGCCACATTGGCAGGAAAAATGATACGAAGCACATGATAATATTGATAGATGCAGAAAATGCATTCGACAACATCCAACACACATTCTTGTTTAAGACACTCAAGAAGAAAAGAATAGAAGGAAAATTCCTCCACAAGCTCTATATGAAAAACCAACAGCCAATGTGGTAGTTAATAGAGAAAAGACAAAAACAATTCCAATGAAAAAGGGGACCAGACAAGGATGCCCCTTGTCCCCACTCCTATTTAACATTGCACTGGAGGTCCTAGCTAATAACATAAGGCAAAGAAAAGACATCAAAGGTATTATCATTATTCACAGATGATATGATTCTATACATCAAAAATCCCCTAAAGGCCACAAGTGGAGTGTTGGAAGCAATACAGGAATATAGCAGAGTGGCAGGATGCAAGATCAACAAACAAAAGTTTATCAGACAGCTCTACACATCAGACCAGATCATAGAAAAGACCATTTAAAAGGTAGTATCATTTACAATAGCCAAGCACAAATTTAAATATCTAGGGATTAACCTGACTAAAAAAATGAAAGATTTGTATGAGACAAATTATAAAACACTACTACAAGAAAGCAAGAGTGACCTCAACAAATGGAAGAATATCCCATGCTTGTGGATTGGCAGACTCAATATAGTAAAGATGTCAGTTCTACCCAAGGCACTATATAAGTTCAATGCTATCCCTATACGAATGCCACCATCCGTCTTCAAAGAACTGGGAAAACTGATTACCAACTTCATATGGAGGGGGAAGAAGCCCAGAATTAACAGAGAACTCCTTAAGAAGAAGGACAAAGTGGGAGAGCTTGCTCTACCTGACATTAGCACATATTAAAGGCCACAGTAGTCAAAACAGTATGATACTAGTATAACGACAGATATTCAGACCAATGGAAAAGAGCTGAAGACCCAGAAATAAAAACATCAGCATACAGGCAACTGATCGTGGGTAAGGGCCCAAAAAATATCAAATGGGAAGCAGATGCCCTTTTCAATAAATGGTGCTGAAAAAATAGATATCTACCTGCAGAAAAATGAAACAAGACCCTGACCTGACTCTATGCACAAGAAAAAACTCAAGATGGATCAAGACCTTGAGATGAATTGGGACAAACTTGAGAACCATGGCACAGGGAATACATGGTCTTTCAGAAATAGAGAAGGATACAAATACAGAGGAATTACAAGTAGACAAGTGGGATATACTTAGGAAAAGTCACAGGTGTACATTGAAATAATTCACCAAGAGAGTAATAAGAGAGCCACAGACTGGGAAAACATCTTTAGCAATGACACATCAGATGAAGGTCTTATTACTAAAATCTACAATGCTTTGCAAGCTTACAATAAGAGGAAAACTAATTCCCCACTGAGGAGGTGGGAAAAGGACCTGAACAGAAATTTCACAGAGTCTGAAATCTGAATGGCCAATAAACATATGAGAAAATGTTCCCGATCATTAGCCATAAGAGCAATGCATATTGAAACAACTATGAGATGCCACCTAACATCCTCAAAGATAGCCCAATTCAAAAAATCAGAAAGCAACAAGTGTTGGAGGGGCTGTGGTGAGATAGGAACTCTCACCCACTGCTGGTGGACCTGTAGGTATGTATAGCCACTATGGAAATCGATTTGGCGATTTCTAAAACAGATGGAAATTGAGTTACCATACGACCCAGCAATCCCCCTACTGGGCATATACCCAGAAGAGGCAAGAAACAAACCACGGCCAGACATCTGTGCTCCAATGTTCATTGTGGCACAGTTCACAGTCGCAAGGTGATGGAAACAATCCAAATTCCCATCAACACACGAATGGATTAAAAAACTGTGGTACATACATACAATGGAGTACAATGCATCGCTAAAAAGCTGTGATAAATACATGAAGCATATTGCCGCATGGGAATAACTGGAGGAAATTATGCTAAGTGAAGTAAGCCAGCACAAAAGGACAAGTACAACAGGCGTCCGCTGAGGTAAGTTTATAAATAAGAAAAGAAAAGAAAAGTGCAAAAAGGGCACAGGGAAAAATTTACTCTATACAAACACTCAAGGGGTGAGGTCCAGGTAATATGGCAGGGGCCAGACCAAATCCAGAGATACAAATGGTAGCTAACTGAAAAGGAGGGGAAAGAGGGAAAAGAGGGGGGTGGATAGAAATGTGTGGCGGGGCAATGGGGCACTGACCCACCCAAGGGGAGGGTATTGTTTGTGTCTCCATGGGGAAAGAAGGACCAGACTTAAATCCGTTGTTCCGGGATGTGAATGCAGCGTGCCGGCATGGAGAGGGGTTGCCAGTGGAGGGGCCTGAGGGTTTGGCCCCCATAGCAGCTACATGGACAACTGCCCCTCCCCCAGAAGAATTTCCTGTAGAGGATGACACTGAAGCTGCAGCTAGGGGAGAGGGACAGGTCTGATTAGAGCACACGGGAACAAATGAATGGGGAGGAAGAGAAGTGGAGCACATCCTGGCCCACCAGGGCTGGCGGATGATATCCCCACTCTGAACAGCCAATGCACAGAGTGGACCATACGGCTGATCCCATTATAAGACATGACGTCCCTCACTGACCAATGGCCCTATGGGGGACAACACTGGAGACTCAGTGTCGGGATTGGTCCGGTCTGACCCCATCACACTGATGCAAAAAACTAAGGGCTTGTGGCAGAGCAATGGGGGTGGGGTGGGGAGCAAAGCAGGGATTTCCCGAGGGAGTTCAAAGGATAAACTTTGGGGCCGGAGCATGGCACCCCATCAGACTCGACTGGAGGACATGCCTAGAGGTGAAAAACCAGACTTGATCTATTACAGGTTTTTCTTTCTTTAATTATTTTTTTAATTAATTCATTCTTTTCTTGGTCATTGGTTTTCTTTGTTGTTGTCATCGTTGTGTTCTACTTTGTTGCTTTTTCGTCCTGTACCTTATTTTTGGTGCATATTATTATCTCTGCAGATCTTTCTAGATAAGATAGAGGAGAAAACAATGGGACCGATGGTTCTGGAGGATATGGGAGAGGAGGAGGTGGGGGAAGGAGGTGGTGTTGACCAACCCAGGGACGAGGGAGCAACAAGTGATCCAAAATTAGTGGCAAGAAGGGTGTGGTAGGCCTGCTAGGGATTCATCAAGGGCAATGTAACCGAGAGAAATTACTGAAACCCAAATGAAGGCTGAGCATGATAGTGGGACAAGAGGAAAGTGAAAGGAAATAGAGGAAAGAACTAGGCGACAAAGGGAATTTATAGATGTCTAAATACAGGCATGTACATATGTAAATATATTTATATAGGATAGTGGGGAAATAGATTTACCTGCATATGTTTATAGGTTACTATTAAGGCAGCAGATGGACATTGGACCTCCACTCAAGTACTTACTCAATGCAAGAATACTTTGTTCTATTAAATTGGCATTCCATGATGCACACCTTCCCGACACGATCACTGAAGACAAATGTGTGCATAAACAAATGTGGTGAAGAAAGGCCGATTGTGCCTGGTTATCAAAAGATATAGCATCTGGGGTCTGAAAGGCTTGAAGGTAAACAAGCGGCCATATAGTTCAGCAGCAATAAGGCCCACATGGAAGAAGCACTCCAGCCTGTGTGACCACAAGGTGTCGAAGGGAACATGTATCAGGTATCAGGTAACAAAGAACAAAAAATCATATAATTGTAAATGAGGGACACTGCAGAGTAGAGACCCAAAACCCATTTGTAGGCAACTGGACATGCCCTTAACAGAAGGGTCGCGGAGAGGAGATGAGCCAGTCAGGGTGCAGGGTAGCAATGATGAAAAATACAACTTTCCTCTAGTTCCTAAATGCTTCCCCCCTACCCTACTATCATGATCCCAAGTCTACCTAACAAATCTGGCTAGACCAGAGGCTGTACACTGGTACAGATAGGAACTGGAAACACAGGGAATCCAGGGCGGATGATCCCTTCAGGACCAATGGTGATAGTGATGATACTGGGAGGGTGGAGGGAAGGTGGGGTAGAAAGATCTATATATGGCCTCCTCCCTGGGGGATAGGCAACAGAAAAGTGGGTGAAGGGAGACGTTGGACAGTGTAAGATATGACAAAATAATAATAATTTATAAATTATCAAGGGCTCATGAAGGAGTGGGAAGCGGGGAGGCTGGGGAAAATTGAGGAGCTGATATCAGGGGCTCAAGTAGAAAGCAAATGTTTTGAGAATGATGATGGCAACAAATGTACAAATGTGCTTGACACAATGGATGGATGTATGGATTGTGATAGGAGTTGTATGAGCCCCCAATAAAGTGATTTAAATAAATTAAAAAAAGAGGAGGAAACAACCTAAATTCCCATCAGCAGACGAATGGAATAAATGCAATAAATACATACACATAATGGAATAACACACATGGTTAAAAAATAATGATGAAACTGGGAAATCTCTAATGATCAAAAAAGGACTTAGAAGACATAAGGCTGAGTGAAGTTAGTCAAGTACAAAAGGACAGATGTATGAAAGCGCTCACTATAGAAACCAGAGAAAAGGTTTTCAGACCAAAGAAACAGACTTTGGTAGTTGCCAGGAGGAAAGGAGAAGGAAAAGGCTGGAGGGGAGGGAGGATTTAATTTAGGTGAAAGGGAAAAATAATTAACTACACGATGCACTGGTGGGGGCAAAAGAGCTGGGGTAAGGTGGGAGTGAAAGGAAGAGGAGGGGATGAAGTAGGGCAAGCCTTTGGGAGGTTAATTAAGTTGTTAAAATTTTTGCATGAAAAATGATGATCTGGTAGGTAAACCCTCACTGAATTCAGAGTAAAAAGTTTGAAGGAAAACAAATCCAACCAGGACACAACACCACCAACTTTAATTTGATAAAGGGATTATTTTTATATCTATGTATGTATTTGTGAATCAGGTGAAGTTTTCAATTGATCTTATACTAATAAGAGCTTGAGTTCCATTTCAGATTTGAAGGGTGATAAAGAGGGGCTCCCCCAATCTCCACCTGACCAGTAAACTGGGTCTCTTAGGATTTTCAGTTGTAGTCCACATTATCTCCCACTCTATCCAAGATCTTCTCATATCATCCTATGTAGAGTAACTGGAAATGGGAGCCAGGTACCATTTGTGTTAGTGATCTCAGGGATGTGGATTCTTCTGTGTGAGGTGCTTCCGTTCATTGGACTAATTGTCTGCCTGTCTTCCATGTTCATCACTCTTCTTTCCTCCAGATGGGGAGTGACCAATACGCGCACCTTAGATGGCTGCTCAAGAGTGTGGAAGACTCTAATTGCTCTCACCAAAGTAGAATGTAGGGCATTGTCTTGAAAAGGAGGTTTTTTAATGTAAAGAATTATTGCCTAGTAAATAGGAATCGACGATTAAGAGGGATAAGGAGAACTCCAGAGAACACAGGAATAACACACAGATTGCTGGGGAGAGAAAGGTGGATGTGAAGGTGGCATCAAAGGTTTGCTAACTGGTCTGCATGGTGCTTACAAACATAGACCTGGGAGCAGGAATGACTGGGGTGATACTGCACCAGCAAAACGATGACTCAAGAATGACGAGGGAGCACTCTCAAAACACTTGAAAGGGAAATTTATTCCCCAGAGACCAGAGGAACTAGCATTCTGGAAGATGTGGGCCCCAAATGTCAGGTGGCCATAGCTTTTATACTTTACCTGCTTGAGCAAGGTCACAAAAGCTAGCAAAGTCTCAGAAGTGGAATAGACAGGGATTTCTAGTGCAGACAAGGTCCTTCGAAAAAGGGGAAGAGGTAGATAGGTTGGGTGCATTCCAGGAATGAGGAAGTACATGGGGTGAAGAAGGGCATTGGGTTTCTTTTACAATATTAAAATCCCTATTAGGATTTTCCTTACAATGAAAGAATAGAATTTTATTTAAAAATATAGAGCAGCAGAGAAATATTTAAAGGAAACATGGTAGAGGTTATAATTGAGAGAAAAACAAAATAAAAACCAATCCACAATAAATTTTTTCTCTCACAAGTCTTGAAAATATTGTTTGCCTTTTTTAATTCAATGGTATAGTACTCTGATCAACAGTCCAGGTCTGATCATATTTCTAGTTAAATATTTTCTACATATAAGCCTGTCCTCTTTTATGAATGCATATTGTTTATAGTTGACTAAGGGATCACAATTCACCAGAATCAAGTAAAAGACCCACCTTTAAACTAATAACTGCAAAGGGAGTGGGATCACCATATCGATACCAGATTAGATCCACTATGATTGGTCCTCCTGGTGAAGGTAGGTATAGCACTTTGTGAAGCACAGACTAGGGTTATTTTACTAATGTAACTGTATGGGCTACTGGGAGGGGCAGGGGTGGGGGTGTTGAGCCAAAGCAAACTCACTGCCATGGAGAAGATGCAGACTCCCAGAGGCACCATAGGACAAGGCAGGGCTGTCTGACCTGGTGAATTTCTCAGACTGCTACTATTTTGTTTCTTTTTCTTTTTTTTAAATTAAAAGATCATTTTATTGGGGGTCCTTACAACTCTTACAATAATTCATACATCAATTGTATCAAGCACATTTGTACATAAGTTGTCATCATTATTTTCTAACCATTTCCTTTCTATTGAGCCCTTGGTATCAGCTCCTCTTTATTCCCCTAAGCTGGGAAATATCTTGCATTGCCAATACAACATCTAGGATGTCCAAGGGAGCATATTGGGGGCATACAGAGCAATATGAATTAGAGTCTTTCTGTATAGCTCCAAATGTGCTATTATATGTTTCAACTGTTTCTTCCTGAGCAGACTTTGTTTCTCCCACATGTGTCACTGGATATAACAACAAAATCATGAAAGCATCTCTATGGCAAATGTTACTGTTGTAAAAAAAAATAAAATGGAGTCATTCTAAGAAAGCTCTGTGTGTGTGTGTGTGTGTGTGTGTTCACTTATCAGTTCTCCAGGATTTCTTTCTCTTGTTCACCCCATGCTTAAAATGTGACACAGCTGAGAACTCCTGTAGAGAAGGAAGAAAATGTGAGATGATGTTTTTGGCCTAGGAAAGAAGGCACCACAGAATATGCCAACAGACATCTGCAATGTGAAAGAGGTAATGAATCACAAAAGGCATAGAAGTTAGAGGAGAAGAATCCAGATCTGAACATGATTTACTGTGAAAGCCTGAGTAAGCGGTTTAATATTATTAGATCTCTTGTTCTCTATCTTTAAGCTGGAGAGAATACCTACTCACCTCATACAGGTGCTTTGAGAATTAAATGACATAACACATGCAATTATCTTCGCATAAATTTATGTATCAGAAATAGTAATTTTCCCCATCTTTTAAGTAAAGGCTGAAGGAAAGAACATCAGAAAAATGATGTTATCTTAAAACAAGCATCTAAGTGATGTGTCAGCTCAGTCCACATGGAAGAAGCACACCAGGCTTTGTGATCCAAGGATTCTCCATAATAAAATCCAAATCCAAAGGAGGGAATGGTATCAGAGCTTAATTCTGAACACCTGATTTGCAAAAGACTATGAATGACATGGAAGCCCAAAATCCACTTGCATGGTCTCCATGTAAATTAAGTCTCTGGTGAATCCCCTCTTAACCATAGTCAAGGATGTGAAGAGCCTTTCTATCAGACAGTCTTAACTGATGAGTGGCAGATGTAGTTAGGTTCAAATAGAATACCTTATCATATGATTTCCTTTTTGACCCATATTAAAGTTGTTACAATTTTTAATATTTTCTACTTTCTTTATGATTTGGTAGTTTCTATGTTTTGTCCAGTCATTGTTGTTGAGATTTTTTGTTTTTTGCTTCCTGTGTGTATTTTGTATATGTGAAATCCAGGGTAGGCAGATCTACACATACAGTAACTGGATTGATCATTGCCTAGGGGAACTGCAGGGGAAAATGAGGGGAAATCAGGAGATAACAACAATGAGCAAGATAATTAAATGTTCTAAAATGTATTGTGTTAATGATTTCACAAATCTTTTTAATATGATTGATCAAATTGATTGATATGTGAAGTGTATGGCAATAAAACTATTTTTTAAAAGTGATGTCAGATGCATATCTCCTAGTGCATGTATGGCTTGCTCTTATATAGAGTCACACACAGTTCCATTTAACTCAGGGGGAATGTCTCATCTTTTAAGGCCCATGTGCTCACTAAATAAGACCCAGCAATTATTATTGATTACTGTGAAATCATACTAAACATTTCAGAACAGTAGGGTCTTGGGGTTTCTTTCTTTTGAATGTTTCATGGAACTGGAAGTAATTTTGCTTTGTCTAGAAACTTTCCACATCCAGAGAAGGGTCCTAAATCTAAGAGTGAAGAAATTGATTTTAGAACTAGGCAGCAGGTAAAATTGCTAGTTTCATCAGCATTGAAGCTACTCAGTAACACATCAGTGCAGTGGAGGAAGCATGGTCATATGGGGAGTGATTATTGCTCAGTGATTTTAATCATGGGACCATTATTGTAGGGGAAACAAGAACATGTGACCTATTGGACCAAGAATTGTTCCTGTGCTAGCCAATTACCCAAACTTGGGCAAATGCCTTCCTATTTCTGAGCTATGATCTTACAGATTAACAGGGTTGTGGTGAGGCTAAATGATAAGACAGTTAATGCCAAGCCGACACACATTAGTAATTAAGAATTACTCATGGGGAGTCAGATTCCAAACTTGTATTGATTTTTAAGCAATTGAATAACTTTTCAAATGAAAGTTTACCCTATGCATAACAAATTAACGAAGAGTTTCTCTGAAAGTATGACATGTGTCGCAGGAAGCACTCAGTTTAGCCATCCCTGGGAGAGTGACCCCTCTACATTTACTGTGTAATTTGCGATTGGCCTAGGTTTCACAATCACATTCTTTAGATATCAGACCCCAATAAGTAGGCCAGATGACATATTTCTGAGAAGTCAGGCAGTAAGTTCATAGAAAAATACAATTTCCAATTTTAGCAGCACTTTCAAGATGTGACCTAAGCTTTCTTCACAGCCTCATTTATCTTTGTATGTTCATTCAATTATTTACTCAGCAAACACAGAATGCCTATTCTGTACAAAGCATGGGGTGAGAGGGGTGGCAATCAAAAATGTTCCCGGAAACTAGAAATGAGAGAATTTACCCTCACTCTTCCTAGCCTTTTTATTCTCATTCTTTTCTAAAGGAAGGACACAGATATTTTTCAGATTGCAAGAGATCCATGGGCCGGACGCCTGTGTCTTCAGCTTCCATGCCTGACCCTTTCTTCTGCTGTCTTTTCCTTCCACTTCTCGGTTTTGCTGATATCAAAAAGAAGAGAGTACACCTGGGGTAGTCTAGATACTTAGGCTGTGCTGTCTTTTATCAAAACTATGCAAGTGGATGACCATAACTTGGGTTCCTGGACGTGAGGCTAATTACATGCTCTTGTAATTGTGATATTTTGATAGGATATTTCAAGGTCTAGCATCAGATTCATGCCTAAATAGAATTCTGTGCACTTCAACTCAACTCTACTGAAGCCTCTCAAGTGGAGATGACTAGGGCATGTGCACTTGTGTTAACAAAATCTATTCTCAATCAATGTAATCTTAGTGTTTTAGGATGAAACCCAATTTGCAATGAAAATAATCTGGCATTTCTGTATCTTCTGCATTTCACTGGGGAAGAAATGTGTCCTGAATCACTACATTGAAAAACATGCTGCCACAACTAAAGGAGGTGCTACTGGCATCCGGTGGGTGGAGGTCAGGTATCCTGCTGTGTAGAACAAACCTCCAAAAATTTTTATTTGACTCAAAATGCCAATAGTGCTACCAACTAACTTTGCAACTTCCTTATCTACCCTAAAAAATACTATGAGCCCTACCTCACAGGCATTTACAGTCTAAACCAGTGATTTTTCAAAGTGTGGTCCCCAGACTCTACTAGATCCTTAGAGACACTGTTAAATAGGCAAATTAGCAATCCCCCAAGCAGACCTCCTATAAAAAACTGTATGGGTGGGTATCTGCAATCTGTATTTTAATGCATTGCCCAGAAGTTTTCTGTTTTGTTTTATTTTATTCTCATTAGAGTTTGAGAGCCACTAGTCTAGACTCTGCTAGGAGACACAGAAACATACACATAAGTGCTTCAAAAACTAGGTTGAGAAAAGTGTAATACAAAGGATACGGGAATTGGGAGTCATTAATGTTTCATGGAGTGATTTTGAGCAGGGTTTTGGCAATGATAAAAAATGTTTCCTAGTTAGAATGAAATGATAGAAAATAACAGTGTGAGCCTGGTAAATAAATGTGAATATAGGGGAGAAGTTTAAGAAACAATAAGCTTCAGGGATGGGTACAGTGGTCATGCAGTGAGAAAAACTGAGGTCAAGTTAGTCACCAAAAGTTTTGTGTAGCAGATTTGACTGAGCTAAACTCGCTTTAGGACAAGCAGTTGAACAGGATAGATGATACTTGAAATCCATGAGCAGCTGAAATTTTGTGTAATTGGAAGGAAGACAAAAAGGGAAAAAAGTATAAAAGTAAAATATTTATAGTATAAATATGATCAAAATAATCTAATCTTTGTTATTATTTCTTTGTCCTAACTACTAGAGCAGTGGTTTTCATGTTGGGGGTTATGACCCCTTGGAGGTCAAACAGCCCTTTCACAGGGGTCCCCTGATTTATAACAGTAGCAAAATTACAGTGATGAAGTAGCAACAAAAATAATTTTATGGCTGGGGTTTCACCACAACATGAGGAACTGTATGAAAGGGTCACGGCATTAGGAAGTCTGAGAATCACTGCACTAGAGTATTACACCTTTCCCCCACCCCATAAAGTAGAGACGTTTTCATTCGAGGGCATAACGGAGACATGGCAGGTACAGGCCTATCAGTTCCTCAGGGGGCAGGACATTCAAAATGTGACTGAGGAAAAGCTGCCTTCCCAAAGTAGAGTTGACCATAATGATGTGGATGAAGTAACGTTTTCTAAAATAAAGTATTCTGCACCTTCGTTTCCTGATGAGGCACAGCTCAACACGAGAAGAAACAGTTGAACACCTCTATTAATAATCAGAATGTATAAAGTATGAATCTAGGAAAATTGAAAATCATTAAAAATGAAAATTGATATATAAAAATTGATATCCTAGGCATCCATGAGCTGAAATAGACTGATGAGGCCTTCTTGAATCAGGAAAACATATGGTTCACTCTGCCGAGAATGACAAAACTCGAATGGCATTGCCTTGTTATAAAAACAGGACAGTTCAAGATCTTTCTTGAAGTACAGTGCTCTGTGTTATATGCTAATATGTATCCACATTCAAGGAAATCCAGTCAATCCAACTATTGTTCAAATGAATGTACCAATCACTAAAGCTAGTGGTGAGGAAACTGAAGACGGGCAGTAACTCTGACAATGTTCTGCTTCTGTTCATTCGGCCTTCAGCATCTCACAATATCTCAGTGCTATGCATAAAGCTTTCAGCAGCTAATTTCTCCTAAGTGAAGATCTGATTCCTTTTTCATAGAATAGCTAACAAAAATGAAAGAATTATGAAATCCAAGAACCGAACAGAGCATTTCAAAAGGCAGCTCAAGGAGACAAAGTCAAATATTATAATGAAATGTACAAAGACCATGAGTTAGAACACCAAAAAAAAGGAAGAGCGTGCTGAGAATATCTTAAACTGAAAGAACCCGAGGGGAAAAAAATCAAGCTTAGAGTTGACACATTGAAAGATTCTCTAGACAAAATATTGAGCATTGGAGGAAGTATAAAAATAAAATGGAAAGAATACAAAGGCATTGAACAAGAAGGTGGTCCTTGGCCAGATAGGCTGACACAGCAGCTGCAGCAAGGGGCTCCAACGTAAAAGCAATTGCAGCGAGACCACGGGAGCCGGTGGTGTTGCCTTCTGTAGAACAGAATGTGGTTATGAGTCAGAAGGGACTCAGCGGCACCACACAACAACACCACGTACGTGAGCACTCACAGCATCAACACGTATGTGAATCCAGCAGTCTAAGCAGCCCAGAAGAGCCCATCATTGCTTGAACAGGAAGCTATTTACATCATTGCTTTAAACGGTTTAAATGCTACAGTCTGTAGTCAGAAATTCTGTGATCTGGAAGCAGAGCCTAAGGACATGTGATCGGTGTAAAAGAGGAAGCAGACACAAGTTCTATGGCTTAGGTGACCTAGCGGTGGACATGAGAGCAGTGGGGCCTGGCATAGTCACCCTAATGTCACTTGCCCCCATTGCAGATCCATAGTCCATTCTTGAGGAATCACGCATTGCATTTCATTTTAATGTTTCTGAGTGCATTAAGGGAGCTGCTTTTAGGGCAGCGTGTTTCATTTTATAAGAGCTGTATTTGTGAGGGGTTGTTCATCGATCACACTGAAATCTATTTAATTTCTCTGCATATTCCATGTCTCCTATCTGTATATGCACAGAGAAAATATTTTTATTCTATATATCATTCTTAGACTATTTAAAGCCTTTCAAGTTTCCTTGGCTTTGTTTTTCACTAACAGAATATAAAATATCTTCAAATGTTCTTCATGTTTCAAAATATTTTACTATGTTCACCATTTGGGTTGCTTTAGGTATTCTTCTATTTAAGTGACTTTAGAATCAGATGGCAAGAACTGAACAAAGTATCCCAAATATTATCTCGTCAGTATGGGAAACACTACAATTATGGACCCCTATTATACTACTACTGTATTTCTATTAATGAGTCCAAGTTCGGTATTCGGCTGGCGACCAGGTGAGCTTCATTATGCAGACTAGGGTAGTATTTCCTCAAAGGCAATGGAAAATCTTCAGAAATACCGAAGACCTTTCCTGAGGCTGCATAATTATATTTTTAAAATGCTTTCAATTTCCCATGGCAAGTTTAAGATGGCAAAGTGAAAGAGATAAATAGATTATTGATTGGACAGGCTTGTAATTCCTTAGTGAATTGGATTTAGTTTCTTCATTGAGATCAGGTCAACCTATAAATCTCGTAGAAAATCAATGCAAGGAGAAGGCTATGAGCTAGGACTGAAGGCATTTCCCTGGCGGCTTCAGCGCTGGGCGTGTGGCACCCACTCCGAAAACAGAATGGAAAGGATATTTAAATGATTATAAGATGGATTCAAAAAGGTCAAGTGGGCAAAGTGCCTGAGTGGAGTCACAGATTGGGGGAACTCTTGGCTTGGCTACTGTCCAATTGCTTGACTTTGGGCAAAGCGCTTCACTTCAGTCATCCTAGAGGTTCAATGATGAAGTTAGAGCAGAAACTCATTACTGTTACTTCCGGCCTTCACATCTGATTCTAAATCGTTAGTTGGTTATTTGTAATTTGCATTGTCCTTCTAGACTATCAAAGAACATTGTATGTCATTATAAAAACTAAGCAAAACAAAAACAATTTGAAAATAAATGGATGAGGAGTTGAACTCCAGCTCTGCCACTTAATGGTTTGGGTGGGGAATGAAAAAGTTAGGTAAACTGTAAAATTTAGTTATCCATTATATGAAATAGATTAAATAATTCCTACTACATATCAGAGTTCTATGAGGCCATGGAACACCTGGCCTATGGGAGGCACTAATATCTTTCTATAAATGAGGAATATTGGGGATAAACCCATGCCTGTAGTTTGCCTTGAGATGTCCACCAGATCATCTGTTCTCCATTTTACCTTTTACACTGAAATTCAGATAGCTCTTGGTGCACTCAGCAGAGGGTTGCAACTATGACCCCAGTACTGTCATGTTTGTAAGTCAATGTTGAACAAAAGATTTAGTCTTAGTACTTAGTTACTCCCTTAACAGAAAGGTTATTACTAAAGGTGATTGGACACCAGCATGGGCCTAGTAAATTTTAGTCTAAGCCTCAAGCTCTATCTTAGTTTACATCTCTGTCTCTCTCTTTTAACTCAAGCTTTCATTAGCCGCTTGAGGTCCTATTCCAGTCACTTCTCTGAATTTCAGCCAATGTTGCTATGGTCAGAGATCTCTCATTGATTTCTATCAACACCTGTCCTAGAGCTTCACTTCTGTTCTTCCTGACTTATTTTCTACACGTTCCAACCCCACTCATTGACAGTCCCTAGTCACGTGCTTGAGACTCTCTCCCACTTAGACAAATTATTTCCATGGCAGTGGGTTTGAAGTCTTGTCTTGATGTAGAGGAGAACTGATTTAACAAATAACTCGAAAATGTTGTATCACAACACAATGAAAATTTAGTTTTCACAAGTGAGTTCAGTGACTTGGGACCTGAGATGTAAACTTTTCCATTTTGAAGCTTTGGTGTTACTCATAGCCTTAACGTATATTACTTAAAATCTACCTGGACTAATACACATCACTATAGACCAAACCAAGCCAAGCCTACAAGTTATGGAGTCGATTCCAACTCAAAGGGACCCTACGGAACAGAGGACATCTGCCCCATAGTGCTTCCATTGCTATAAATCTTTCCAGTAGAGACAGTCATAACTATCTTCTACAGAGAGAGTTTTGAACTGCCAACCTTTCCATTAACATCCAAGTACTTTTAACCACTATGCCACCAGAGTTCATATTATTACAGTATGATAAAAATTTAGTCTGAAAATGTCGATAAGAATTATTGTAAAAGTCTTTGAAAATGCATCCTGGATTGTGCAATGAGTCTATATTTTTCCATTTGGTAAATAGATATAGACAAATCTTAGAAAAATTATATTGGCACAAAAATATTCTCCCTGCCTTGTCTGAAATGTCATATTAGTTGCCAATGCAACCTATTCAAAGTCCTGATAAAATTGGGCCACCAGAAGGGAAAGTTGAAATTTAGAAAGAAAAAAAAAACGGGAATGAGGGTGTTTGAACAGATGCACTGGAGCTAATTGTGCTTTAAAATTGTCTTTTTGGTAATTCCTCAGTGGGATGCTCCATTTGTTTTACCGTATTTATCCACTTTATTTATTTCACATAAAAATGCATAAGTGTTTAAAGACTTTGGCAAAATGCAGCACATTCGTGCTAATCTGGCCCAAATGGCATTGGAAGGAGAGAAGAAAGTAAATTTAACTTGGTATTATGGGAATATAAGCACAAAATAGAGGACTGGGTTGGAGAAGGATGGAGGCAGCCCATTTGGTGATTGAAGACATTTCTGGAGTGCTATGAAGTGTGAGCTCCACAAGGTGCAGCATTTAAGATGAGACCCTAAGTCTGCAGTAGACATCAGCATGCAGTGATTTAATATAAGTGTTGTAATATAAGCACCCTCCCTTTTCAAAATGAGTCCTTCTGCTCAGTCGAGGTATGAGGACCACTATTCAGAGACTGTATTAGTCTCGCATTATTGCTATAACAAATTACCCTAGAGCAGGAGGTTGAGATACATACATTTACTATCTTGGAATTCTGAGATCACAAGTCTAAAACGGATTAGCTGGGTGGTGGTCCTTCTGGAGAATCATCAAGGGGAATCGGTTTCTCTGGATTTCTCAAGTTTTTGGAGAGCACCTATATTCCTTGGTTCATGACCTCTAACCACTCTCAGACTCTGACTTTTTTCTTGTGTCCATTATTATTTCTCTTGTGATTACATTGCAACAGACAGATAGCCTTCTCACCTCACACTCCATCACATTCAAAAAGCCCCGGCACCAGGAAAGGTCACATCCTCAGATGCCAGTATTGTTCTAGTCACCACAGGGCAAAAATTAAAAGAGGCTTGTCCAACCTCAGTAGAAGATTCTCAAGGTATCCATGAATAACTATGTTGAGCTGGAAAATGGGTAAAGCTGTACTGAGAAGTGTTGCTTCCACATGCCTAGTAAAATAATTCAAAACAAGCTCTAACTCATTCATTCTATTCTTTTGGGGCATATAAAGCACACAAAAAAATCTCGCTGTCATTCAGTCAATGTTGACTCATAGCGACCCCCTTGTGGGTTTCCAAGATTGTAGCTATTGACAGGAGTAGAAGGTCTGGTCTTTTTCTCCCTGAGCTGCTCATGGTTTCAAACTGCAAACCCTGTGGATCACAGCCCAATGCATAACCACTACACCACTAGGACTCCTTATGGGTATATAGAAGACTCAATTTTCAAGCATCCCTTGCAATTAGATTGGAAAATAGAATGAAATTGTGACTCCATTCTGGTTAAAGTTTTGTTGGTCACAGTGTCCCCAATCATTCCCTGGTATGGCCGTCAACATTATTCTGTACCGCCCTCCTTTTCTACTCCATCCTCGGTGACTATGAGCCAGGCTTTGAGATGGCAGCATTGCGTGATGGAGGGAGCTTGGTGCCATATTTTAAAAAGTGAAAGAAAATGATGGTAGACCTGAATAAATATTTGCGCGAAGCAAAATCAATTTTGGTTGTATAGAATTAGTGATATTTGGGACAAGTCTTTTTACTGATACATTGTATTGCCACAGAATCCACTGGGTGGAACTTAGCCATGTAGCAGCACCTAACAGCATAGAAGGCTAGGAAATGCACTCACATTGTTTTCTGGCTTTTCACACAGTGACTGACTGAAGAAAGAAGAAGGTAGAAGCTACAATATCTTTTGTTTTCTACCGTAGGAAGTATCACCCAGTTGTTTCTACCCTAGGAAGGAACACCCAGTGTTCATTTGGTAGCATAGGTCAGTCCTTTTCAATGGATCAGACTCTGACAGTCGAGTGGTAAGAATCAAAGATTACCAGGTCATCTCCCAGTCTGACTAAACAAAGAGGCACAGAAGAAAGCGAATGTAAAAGGGTGGGCTGCTTGAATGTTTCATGTAATTTGGTACAGAATGGTTACCTATGGAAGTTACCTATGGAAGTCACTTTGAGCAAGGGAGATGAGCTCTGCTTTCAGAATACACTGATGGAAGCAGGGTGGCAGTGTATGTGGTTATTTTGATATAAAATAAAATCAATATTCTAAGGTTTATCACCAGCCCTAACTGGTCAATCGCTGTAGTAACTGTGACTTTTTAAAAAGTCCGTTTCTTTGAACTTTTCACAGCAAAAAAGGGTACAGAAGTGATTTTAAACTCTGTGGCAGAGACCGCTAAACATATAACCAAATCCGTATAAGCCAAATATTATGTGATACAGACTGTCAGTCAGGAAGCCCAAATAGCGAGTAACAACTAAAACATGCTGTCTGCAGAGGGTGAGGAGACTCTGCCTCCCTCCAGCCATCAGCCGTGACATTTGAGGCGTGCAGTACGCAGCATTGGAGGCAGATCCTCCAGCCCCAGTCAAGCCTGCAGATGACTGCAGCTCTTACTGGTAGCTTGACAGTAACCAAAGGATAGGGCCTGAGTTAGTTAATTGTGCCAGCCTGGCCGATAATCACATGTGGTGCTGGTTGAAAGGTGGTGAAGGGTGGTGAAACCTCGCCGTTCTAGTTCTCGGGTCTCTTGTTTTGTGATGGTTGCATCGGGTGCAGCCGCCTTAGCAGTTCCCTGCTTCAGCTTGCAAGATGGATTTCCTACAAGACATCCCCAAGGAGAAGCCGCATGGATCTATCCTGATGCAGCCCTGGGTGCTGGAGCAGCCATGTGGAGACCCCTGCCAGTGCTGAGATGCTTACACGTTCACTGACTCAGCTTTCCTCCTGCAGTCGGCATTATTGCCTCTGTTTTGTGAGGTGGAAGACTTTGTGGACTGGTGTTGGGTATGGGTTAATGTTGGACTTGTGGGCTTGGGCAGCATTGGGTTGGGATGTTTTCGTGATGCACATTTTCTTTGCATAAAACTCTCTCTTATACGTGAGTTGCTGTGGATTTGTTTCTCCAAAGTACCTAGACTAATACAGGGCCTGAACCACAAGCTCCCAGCGAAGTTTCTCTTGACTATCTTATACGTATAAACTATATGATGTATATTTTAAACAATATTTTGGGATCGTGTATAATGTAAACACAGTTATCTGTCTAATATAACCTTTAAAAACCAGAGACATGTCAAAATCAGCTTCCTTATTAAATCACAGGAAAACATTCCACTATTTTTTCTCCCACTTTAGATTTGCATTCCAACTATTTCTAGGCAGTACCCTTTAACTTGTCCAACCGGATGTAGCGTCAGATTCCGATTCGCTCCCATCACCATTTCTATGAGTCTCTGTGATAGCAGTTATTTCTTCTGATTGTTTATGGTACTCATTTTCATTTTAAAACTTTTATTTCAATAAGAGAATTATAAGACACATTAGAACTATAGATTTGATTGGGGGGATTTTAAAAGATATGTAAGTCACAGGAAAAGAAAGATGAAGGAATGAGTATTGATACAAATTGATACAAATGAACCAAGAAGGAGAGTGGGAGAGGATGGGGGGAGGGGGAGGATAGGTTTAAAGACTGGCTCAGATGGAAAAGAAAGAAGGACTGAAAACTATCCATTTAGCTCAATAAAATTTAGGAAGGGGCCCTGGGGGTGATGTGAGTCAGGAGACCGGCTGCTAACAGAAAGGTTGCCAGTTCAAATCCACCAGCAGTTCCACAGGAGAAAGATGAAGCTATCTACTCCCATAAAGATTTATAATCTCAGAAACTCTATGCAGCTTCTTTTCTGGATATCATAAACAGCTGTCTTTAAAGTTCAGTATGTCACCCCCATTTCTCAGTGAGGCAGCTGAGATTCAGGGAGATTAAGGGCTTTGCTTAAACAAATGAAACCAGTCAACACAAACTCAATCTAATTTCAAATTTCTTTCACTGCTCATGGACATAGGAAAGAAAGAACAGAATTGCCAAAGAAGGGAACACAGAGAGGGAATGGGGGTGGGAAAGAAGATATATAGGCAATGTCATTCATAACAAGGGGAAAATATGCTTGTAGTTAAGGTGTAATTTCACCACACTTTCAAGGGTGACTGAGGTTTCCTTACAGTGGCACCAGCGGGCTTTCTCTGCTTGTGGCCTCCCCAAAATAGATCCTGAGTACCAGGAGCCTATCCACAGTGAGCATCAGTTAGTGACACATGACAGCCTGGCCAGGAAATGTGCTCAGTGACTCACAGAGCTCACAGCAGCTTGCAAGGAGGCTCATTGGCTGCAAATGACTTTCTCCCCTTCCTTCAACCCCCACAAACTACAGAACGATTTAAGGGGGACTCCCTTTGTTCCTTCCTGCCAGGAATCATTTTTCTGACCATGGAGGTTTTCCTCCCTGATGTCCAAGACCTTCAACTGCCCTAGAGAAACGTGGTTCCTCTTGGAACTAGCTGCTCATGTCACAGGGATCCAGATAGTATCCAATCTTTGCTGGAAATTTAGCCTCCCAAGACTGTGATATACACACACACACATACTACACAATCACTGCATTATGTCTGTGTGACCCACCTTTGGTTTGTCCCACGCAGGAGTGATTTATTATCCTATCCATCATAGTTAAAGATGTTTCATTTTCACAACTTGCTTATTTGGAAACAGATGTACATAGATTATAGCTTCTAAGGAGGCAGGGAGTGGAGTACACCAGGGCCCACCAAGCTCAGAGGACAATAGCCCAGCTCGGAGCACCCAATGCACAGAGAGGACCATATAGCCGGCCCCACTGCGAGATGTGACATCCTGCACTGATCCATGGCCCTACATAGGAAAGCACCGGAGACACAGTGTGGGATGCATGACTGAGCTGACCCCACCACACTGAGGCAAAACACTGGGGGCGTGCCATTGAGTGGGGAGGGAAGCAGTGCAATGAGGTCCCGAGGGAGTATAAAGGATGGACTTTGGGGCCAGGACGTGGCACCGGATCAGACACATCAGGAAAACACTCCTAAAGGTCAACAAACAGACTTTGAACTATTAACAGGCCTTTCTTTTTTTGTTTTTGTTTTTTTCTCTTCTTTTAAATTGTGTATGTCAGCGGCATTTTTGTTTGTTAGTTTGTCGGTCTTGCTGCCATCGTCTTCATGTTCTTATGTGCCACTTGTTATGGTCTCTGCAGGCCCATCTAGATAAGATAGGATTGATAAACAATGTGAGAAGAAAACAACAGGACCAATGGTCTGGAGGGACATGACAGAGTGGGAGGTGGAGGAAGGGAGGAGGTGTTGGCCAACCCAGGGACAAGGGAAAAATGAGTGGTTCAAAACCAGTGGCAGGGAGCGGATGGGAGGACTGGTAGGGAGTGACCAAGGGCAAGGCAACTGAGAGGAACTACCGAAACCAGAATGAAGGTTGACCATGGTAGTGGGACAAGAAGAAAGCATAAGGAAATAGAGGAAAGGAGTAGGAGGCAAAGGGCATACATAGAGGCCTAAATATAGACATGTACATATGTAAATATATTTATGATTATGGGGGAAATAGACCTAGGTGCATATATTTATAGGTTTAGTAGTAGGGTAGCAGTGAACACGGGGCCTCCTCGCACACATTCTCTTAATACAAGAGCACGTTGCTCAGCTAAACGGTAATTTCATGATACCCACCTTCCCGACATGATTGCTGAAGACAGACGTGTGCATAAGCAAACGTGGTGAAGAAAGCTGATGGTGCCCAGCTATCAAAAGATATAGTGTCTGGGGTCTTAAAGGCTTGAAGGCAAACAAGCGGCCATCTAGCTCAGAAGCAACAAAGCCCACAGAGAAGAAGCACACAAGCCTGTGTGAACACGAGGTATTGAAGGGATCAGGTAATAGACACCAAAGAACAAAAACCATCTTTGTGTGATCATCTTCCCCACATAAACGCTGAAGACGAATGTGTGCATAAGTAAGTGTGGTGAAGAAGGCTGATGGTGCCCAGCTATCCAGAGCTATAGTGCCTGGGGTCTTAAAGGCTTGAAAGTAATCAAGTGGCATCTAGCCCAGAAGCAACAAAGCCCACATGGAAGAAGCACATCAGCATGTGTGATCATGAAGGGTTGAGGGGACCAGGTATCAAGCACCAAAGGCGGGGTGGTGGTGGGGGAAATCATATCATCATCAATGAGGGTGGCGCATGATTGGGACCCAATGCCCATCTGTAGACAACTGGACATCCCTTGCAGAGGGGTAGTGGGGAGGAGATGAGTCACTCAGGGTGCAGTGTAGCAATAATGAAACTCAAAACCTTCCTCTGGCTTTTAAACTCTTCCTCCCCCCCACTATCATGATCCCAATTCTGCCTGGCAAACATGGTTAGACCAGACGATGCACAGTAGTGCAGATGGGAACTGGAAACACAGGGACTCCAGGACAGATGAACCCTCAGGATCAGTGGTAAGTGTGGCGATACTGGAAGGGAAAAGGTAGTAGAAAGGGGGAACTGATTATAAGGATCTACATATAACCACCTTTCTAGGGGATGGGCAATGAAAAGTGGGTGAAGGGAGACACCTGGCAGTGTAAAATAAGATAAAATAATAATTTATAAATTATCAAGGGTTCATGAGGGAGGGGGAGCAGGGAGGGAGAGGGGGAGGGAAGGAAAATGAGGTGCTGGTTCCAGGAGCCCAAGCAGAAAGCGAGAATTTTGAGAAAGATGAGGGCAACGAATGTATAAGTGTGCTTTACACAATTGATGTATGTGTGAATTGTAATAAGAGCTGTATGAGCCCCAATAAAATAATTTTTTAAAAAAGAGGGGAAAAAAAAAAGAAAAAAAAAAAGAGGGAGGGTAGGCCACATAATATGGGAACCTATGGTATGGATCAAGAAGCCAGACACAAAAGAGAGCTTATGATTAAATTTATACAAATTTCAAAGTCATACAAATCTAATGGTAATAGTCAAAACAGTAGTTACCTCTGGGAGCAATTTGAGAAGGGCACGGGTGTGATCAAAGATTCTACAGAAAAATCCCGATTGAAAAAGGGCACATATAGAATGGAATTTCTAATTTTCAGAGGCAACACTAGGGTTTCTAGAACCCTCGAGGCTGGATGGCCCCCTGAAACTACTACCCTGAGATAAATCTTTAAACCTTAAACCAGAAACACCCCAGGAAGTCTTATTTAAACCTAACAATGGTTTTTCTAGGAAAGAATGTCTGCCTTAAACATAACTCTCTTTTCAGCACTATCTCCCATAGAGGGGATCACAGGGACAATGTCAACTTGAAAGACGAGAGAGAAACCTTAGAGGTTGTTGCGTTCATGTTAATGTTGGAGGAACAGCTTCAAAAAGGTGGGTGAAAATGATGGCACAACTCAAAGAATGAAACCCATGAGGTGTGTCTGGAGAAACTGTTGAACTGGTGCATGTTTTGCTGTGAAGAGTCTCAGCAACAACAACAAACATTCTAAAAGGAAAAAGGCACAAGGTAACAAGCAACCTGGAGTAATGGAATGTTCTCTATTCTGATTTTGGTGATGTTTGTCATAAATGTTACACTATAATTCATGCATTGTTTTGTATGTGAAGTATACTTCAATTAAGAAAATAACAATACAAAAATGTATTAAGAGCTAATACAATAATTCACAATAAAAAAGGGATCATAACTTCTAGGTCCCTTCTATTACATAGCTTATTTTAATTATCTTGTCTTATTCTTTCAACACTAGGTTTCCAAAGTCCTTTAATGATAAGAATCACATAGGAGTGCTTATGCCCTGAACGGATTACCAGATCTTGCTATAAAAATTCTAATTAAGCCTAAATCAAGAATCAGTCTCTCCAACAAACAACACTCAATTATTCTAATCTTCAGGCAACTTTTAGCACAGTGGATTTTTCTATCAGACATCTGGATTTAAATCTAAACTCTGGGATTTTCTAGCTAAATGACTTGGTCCAATTTGGTAAGGTCCTAGTGCCTTGTTATAGGGAAGTCACAGCTATTCTTCACAAGAGAATGCATACGATCAAAAGAAACAGTGGGTACTGTATGGTAGGTTGTGCTACATTATTTTCCATGGGGTAAGGTCTAAGGGACCCTGTGTTGCAGTGGGTTAAGCATTGATCTGCTCAACAAAAGGTAGTGGTTCGAACCCACAAGCCATTTCATGAGACAAAGATGTAGCAATCTGGTTTCATAAAGCAGAAGCAGTTCAACAAGTGGATTTTATTTTTTTAGGGGAATGTGCGAGGTACCCTCATAGAGCACCAGTTAAACACTTGGTGACTAACTGAAAGGTTGGTATTTTAAACCCACCTTACGGAAAGAAAGACGTCAAAGTCTTTACTTTGAGAATTAAAGCCTATCTAAGGCATTCTGCTCCACTCCCTAGAGATCACTGTGAGCTGTAGCTGCTCAATGGCAGCGCTTTTAGGTTTGGTTCTGTTTGGGGTTTTTAGCACGCTTTATTGTGGGCCAGAGTTCTCAGAGGTTTCCATGACAGAGAAGAGAAACTTAAATTGACCTAGGAAGAGAATGAGACTTTGAGCAGACTGGGCAACCTAAATTAACAGAAAACCTTCCTTATGCTGAAAACTGAGTGAGTCATTGGCATCCAGACATTGTCGAAGTTTCCATTATGCTCCAAATGAAGTGGCTGCAGTCCTGATAGGTCGCTTGAGGGAGGGTGATGCAGAGGTCTTTGGATCTTAAAACTAAAGATTTTATGTAATTACATTTTATTCCTCACTTTCTAAATTCCTTTTACTTAACCCAGTCTCCATTATTACCAGGAATATATATATTTAATCATTTTACTGGGGGCTCATACAACTCTTATCACAATCCATACATCCATCCATTGTGTCAAGCACATTTGTACATTTGTTGCCATGATCATTTTTAGAACATTTGCTTTCTACTTGAGCCTTTGGTATCAGCTCCTCATTTTTCCCCCTCCCTCCCTCCCCCTCCCTGTCTCATGAACCCTTGATAATTTATAAATCATTTTTATTTTTTCGTGTCTTACACTGACTGATGTCTCCCTTCACCCACTTTTCTGTTGTCCATCCCCTGGGAGGGGGTTATATATAGATCATTGTGATTGGTTCCCATTTTGTTCCCCCACCTTTCCCTTCCACTCCTGGTATTGCTACTCTCAGTATTGGTCCTGAGGGTGTTATCTGTTCTGGATTCCCTGTGTTTCCAGCTCTTATCTGTATCAGTGTACACACTCTGGTCAGATTTGTAAGGTAGAATTAGGGTCATGATAGGGGAGGAAGCATTAAAGAACTGGAGGAAAGTTGTATGTTTCAATGGTGCTATACTGCACTCTGACTGGTTTGTCTTCCTTGTGACCTTTCTGTAAGGGGATGTCTAAATGTCTACAGATGAGCTTTGGGTCTCTACTCCACAATGACCCTCATTCACAATAATATGATTTTTTTGTTCTAGGTCTTAGATGCTTGATACCTGATCCCATCAACACCTCATGATCACACAGGCTGGTTTGCTTCTTCCATGTGGACTTCGTTTCTTCTGAGCTAGATGGCCGCTTGTTTATCTTCTACCTTTAAGACCTCAGATGCTATATCTTTTGACAGCCTGGCACCATCAGCTTTCTTCACCACATTTACTTACACATTCATAATGACTTCTGAGATCATCACGGAAAGGTGAGTATCATGGAATGCCAGGTTATTAGAACAAAGTGTTTTGGCATTAAGGAAGTACTTGAATAGAGGCCCAGTGTCTATCTGCTACCTTAATTCTAAACCTATAAATATATGTACATAGATATATTTCCCTATCATTTTATATAAATATATCTACACATGTACATGCCAGTATTTAGACCTCTATAAATGCACTTTGCTTTCTAGTTCTTTTCACTATTTCTTTTCATTTTGCTCTTGTTCCACTATCATGTTTGACCTTCATTTGGCTTTCAGTAATTTCTCTTGGTTACATTGCCTTTGATCAAGCCCTACCAGGCATCTTATGTCCTCCTCACCATTGATTTTAGATCACTTGTTGTTCCCTTGTCTCTGGGTTTTTTAACACCCACTCAGACACTAATGTTTAAACAGAATTTGACCATCAAAAATATTATCTTCCATCATTGATCCTCATCACTTAGTACCTTTCCCTTCATGATCCTGAGACTTGGCTATAGGACACTTTTCCAGAGTGTATTTTTACCAACTTACAGCATTTTCTGCCTTTGGATGAAAACTATCTGTAGTGAAAAATTATGAATCATCAAATATGTACCAATATAATTTTTTCATAAATTAGCCTATCCAAACTTTACAGCAAATCTATTAATAAAGTCTATTCAATTTTATAGAAGAGGAAACTGAGGCATAAAATGTCATAGAGCCAGAAAACCTTTGACTTTGAAGTACAGTTTTAAAAATTCAATTAAAGCAATTAATATTCAATCAACATTGGCTGATTGTCCTTCCATGTTTCCAGAGAGGTATACTTTAAGAAAGGGGGGAAAAAAAGAGCTCATTAACCCAAAGTAGGAGCAATAATAATGTCAACCTAAGTAAATAGACAGTGATCTCATAATGATGTATTTTGGCCAGGAAGGTCTTCCTACTTAAAAATGGCTTGGGAGTTGACAATCCCATTTTGGCAAAGGGACATAGCCACACGCCATATAACTCTTCCACAAGAGTTCATGATCACTTTGCAGATCGCCCAGTCTCTTCAGTCACTCTACAGATGAGACTTGGCTCCTCCAGGAAGGACAAGTAACTTGCAAATGGCATATAGGTAGAAAGGTCTCATAACCATGCCCAGGCAATGGAGAGGCACTACCATTTCAATATTGTCCATTCGCTAGAAGGGATCAGAATTTGCTGAAGTGCAGAAGCTTTTACTCCACAGATTCAGTCTTTATTTCCCTAAAGCTTTACTTCAAAGATCAAAGAAGTTACAATGAGGACACTGCGAAGGCAAGACTCTGATGGAGACACAGCCGGCAAATAAGAAAATACAGGTCTCAAAGCAATTACTGGTGAAAACTGAAAGCTTTCTTTCTTTCTTTATTCCCCATTAGGTTGTCTGCCTCCAGATAGCGACTGCTCTCAAGGCACAGCAAGCCACAGTTCTTAGAGCTAACACAGTTGTGGTCTTTGAGAAATACTGCAGTGTTACTTGAGCAGACACAAAGTAAAAGCAACATTTCCAAGAAGTTATAAAGTATATTTGTGTGTGTGTGTGTGTGCCTGCTCAGGTGTGTATTACTTTCACTCCCATTTCCAGGGGCAACCGAAAATTGGAGGTATAGAAAATAGGACTGGAAAAGAATGAATTGAACAAAAGTTCTGGGACCAATCATAGGACATATGTGAAATTGTATTCCCAGTCCTGGGAACCATTAAACCAAATATGCAGTATTTTATTAATTTTGTCTTAGGTTTCAATTTGGAGGACAAAAGGACTTAGAGGGAGGCATAGTTTCACAGTGTTTAATGAAATTTCAATACTACTTAATGTAAAAAAAAATTATTAAAAAATCCTTACTTCCAGCCTTACCTATTTCTATTGCTTCATCTTTGATTCACACTGGATTCTCTAAAGCAGCAATAGTCAGGAAACTGAACATGCTCAGAATTCAAGTCCCCCATGATTTCTCACACACATGATGTGCTTCGCAAGTGTTAATTGAATTCATTTAATGCTAAATTAAATAGTGACTGCTGGTTAATTCTGTCTTCTCTGTCTTCAACCTCCAAAATATTATAGAGCTCATGATTACCTTCCTCTTGTTAGCTCCAACTTCCAACTATCTACTTACTCCTGCCAGTACCTGCTTAATCTCACTCTGTACTGCTGCCAGTGCCAGCAGAACAATGTCTAAGTGACTTGGTATAGCCTTGTAGGATCTGCACAGCCTTTGCTCTAGCTCTGTTTTCTGACTCAGGTGCCCCTGTTTCCCACAATTTACACTTAATGTTATAATCACATTCCAGGGTCCATTTCTTCCTGAACGTGCTACGTTTTCTCATGTGTATGTACTTGGGGTTGTTGCTTCTTCCCTGAAATATCCTTCCAGTATAACGTGCAAACCTCTGTTCCCCTTTCACGACCTAGTACAGGCGCTTCCACTCTTCTTCCCCAAATAAGCAATTTATTCCTCCTCTGTTGACTCATTGCATTTTCCACAAACTCAAGTTGTTGGATTTTTATATTTCTTTCTTTCTTTGAGCCATTCAGTCTATCTAGCTGGACTCTGGACTCCATGAGTGGGTCTTACATCTTAATCATCTTTACCTCTCCCCACTCAATACCTACTACAGGTTCTGAATCACAATCATTCAAACATCTTCCTAATTCCAGAATTATGTATTCCAAAGTCAGTGGCCTTAACTCATAAAACTTTAGAACCACATAAGTAACATACATTATTAGCATCTCAAGTAAAGATTTTGAAAAATGAGAGAGTTCAGGACCCACATAAGAGGAATAAATGCATTATGTTCCAGGTCATTGATGCCTTTTGAGAATATGGATCTAATATTTCACAGTCTTCAAGAAATGCAGCAATTGAAATTTTACTTGAGATGTTCTAATTTTTAGAAACAGAAATCAGGATTCAGCTAGTGACAACCAATGTTAAATCCACGATCTAATTTATACAAAATTGATCATCTACTTTATTATCCACATATTCATGGAGTGGAGCTTTTCCTTCAAAATGTGCTTCAGGAAACTTCAGCATCCGATCCCTTTCTCATAGTCTACCAACAGTACCTCTCACTCTCATGAAAGTACTTGGTTCTGATTTACATGAAAAAGTTTATTTCCATACTGTCCCTTTTAACGATACCCACACTCTCCCAAATTGCTTTTCAGTTTGCCCCTCTCCACACATCCTTACCAGTTCCCCCAATCCTTAGAAAGTGTTTAGAAATGTGCCCCTTGATTTTCCCTTCTCTTCTGTCAAATAGAGATGATAAAGTACTTTCATAAGGCTGCTTTATAATATAAGTAGAAGAAATATGAAACGATCCCAAAGTGTAATGTTTGTATTATGACCTCCATAGTATCAATATTTTTTTCTTCTTTCCTTCTTCATTTTTCTGTCTCTCTGCCATTCTAAACAGACATAATCTTCTGTAGGTTTCACTCCATTAAATCTCTAAAATAAGTAAAACAAAGCGTGATCCTTCAAATGGCAATTAGATATTTTAGGATAAAAATTCCTCAATTATTATTTTTATTTTTGTGTATTTGAACCTTGATAAATGTGATTCATGCCTTGACTCACTAATGTTCTTATATCAGGTAGGTTATAACCTCATAGAGGAGATTTTTAGTATCAATCCAAAGTTTAGATGTACATTGTCATTCTCAACATGATTAATTTCTTCACCAGTATTTATTCCTTTCTTCACCTTATTGGTAGTGTATATTTCATCCACTCATTCATTCATGCCTTCAAATAATCATTGATGTGCTAATGATTATTATCTCTTGATCTCCCTATTTCTTTTTTTTAATTGAAACAACTTTATTTTTATTTCTTTATATATATATATATATATCATATCATTCCATAGTTCAATCATGTCAGGCAGAATTGTACAACTGCTACCACAATCAGTTTTCAAATATTCTTTTTCTACATAGCCTCCTTGGCATCATCTCCCCTTCACCTCCCTCCTCTCGAAACTCCTATGCTACATGCTCTCTCTGTAGGTTCATCAATCCTGAATTTCACATATCGAAACACAGAAAAACATATAACACAACTTCAAGAAGGTGACCTCCAATGAGGATGCCTCTGAGATACATCGTAACGTGCACGAGCAAAACCAAACAGGATGATACAAACCAAAGATACAGACAATTTAGGAAACCAGATCAGGGCCTTGTGCATCATAGGGGGGATCTACCGACAAAAAAGTTTAACTGTTCAAATCCGACTTCTGCCTTTGATTGTCTAGTCATCTCTTCAAAATTCTCTGTTTAGTAACCACTTTCCTTCCTTCCATCACTTGTAGATTTCTTTTTGTTTGTACATTTTGTTTCTTTTTGCTTGTTTGTTTCCTCTTTTTGTCCTTCTACATTTTGAGGCCACTATATAACCTACATTAAGCCTTTATTCATTTTGTTAAACTTTCTTGTATTGTGTTCGGTGGTTATAATTGAAACAGCCATAAATTTCAGAATACAAATGATTGAGTAGCAAAAAGTGATGTGGCAAGTTACTTTCTAGCAAGGAGCAATATGTGGATGCTGATAACAGTTCTCTTCATTGTATGTGCTTGACAGATTTCTATAGGGGGATTCGAGGCTTATCAATTGTTGAAAGCCTGGGTTTAGTTATGTTCTATGTATCAGACGTAGAACCTCAGACCTGGTTACCTTTGCCCTCTAGTCACGTTTTCCCCAAACCAAAAACTCCATTCCATCCGGTCAACTCTGACGCACCGCGACTCTGGCACAGGGTGGGACTGTCACTGTGGGTTTCTGAGACTATAACTCTTTACAGGATTAGAAAGCCTCATTTTTTGGTGGTTTTGAACTGCTGATCTTGTGGTTTGCTTTCCTGCATTATGTAATATTAGTGATCTGGCCTGACAATCTGAAAAATTAACCACATTCCTGCTTGCTAGAGCGCATTGAATGCCCATCGAACACTTTCACTTACACACGACTGAAAGTCCTCGATTGTTTTTAAATGGACCTGACAAGTGGTCTTGCCATACATTATAAACTTCCATGAGTGTATCCTAGTTTATGCACAATCCCTAACTACTGACTAAATACTCTGACAGATAAATATTATCTGTCATCCACTAAATAAGAATAGAGCAATGACAGGGATAACTTTGTTTCTGGTCTGACCTATTTATAGATTGAAAAGCAACCAGCTCACAAACATCATTAATTCAACATTCAAGCTACAAATATTCTTTCAGAATTTCCTAAAATCCAGACATAATAATAGTTTTCTTGGATTATTTTTGTGAACAAACACAACCACGAGTGCTTCCTTTGACATCTTTACTCACACAGTTAACTTTCCTGTGGGACATAAAGATAAGTTAAAAAAAAAAAAGTGCAGCACAGCACAGGGTAATGAAGCTAAGATGATGAAGGTTTGCAATGTTATGTGAGCATCAAGGAAAGTTTCTAAACTTAAAGGCTATTGAGATGGACCTGGAAGGAATATTAGAAGTAGTGGTATCTGTATTGGGAACTTCGAAAACAATGGGTGTTTGACAGGCAAGTTTATGAAGTGGAATAGAGAGCAAATTTGTTTATTTTCTGAAGCCAAAAAAAAAGTGGTAGTGTCATAAAAGAAAAACATTTGTATATATAAAGGACATATAATAATTCAGTATATTCACATACTAGCACAATCAGTTATACAATTTTATCCTCAGAACTTCTCATGGATATATTTCAAATTAAACTATTGGAAAATAACAGTTAAAAGATATTAACTTGTGTTTTTAGGAAATTTCAAAATGTTGGCTTTCAAAGTAACTGTAGTCTATCAAGAAGGACCCAAGAGGTAAGTAATGAACTAACTGAAGTTAATATATCTCATACAGAGGACAGTGAAAGGACAAGCTGATGAAGAAGGCCAGAAAGACTTAGAGAAGGAAAAAGAAATAGAACAAAACAACAGAAAAGTTAAACCAAGGAGATAATGATAAGAGAAAGACAGGGAAGGGGTTGGAAAGAAAAGGGAAGACAGTATTATTTTCATTAATTTTAAAATGCCAACCAACCATAGTAAGCAAGATTCTTATCATGGTAAAACTAAAGTGGTTGAGGCTGAATTCCCTTTTAGTTTCGATCAAACTTCCTTGATTACATTTTGACAAAAATATAAGCCAGGTAATTGCATTTCCTCCAAGGAATGATAACACATGGATGAAAAGCTACATACAGCAAACAATCACAGAACAAGGAGGGGGATGATCTGATTACCCTGGTGAAATCTATTTCCACAAGAAATATAGAAAACCATACTTGTAAATATAAAGTGACTAATGCATCTTGCTGCTTCAAGACTCAAAGTTCAGGTGTTGAATGGATGTTCTCAGAAAATGAGAAATAAATGTGCCTCTATCTTTTCAGTGCTACCGTGCGGGAAGCTGTGGGGCATGGGTGGTGGATGAGGGAGCAAACAAAAATAAGGGGGCAGGGTATGTGAAATTAAAAGAAAGTATTCAAGCTATATCTTTATTTTATAACATCTCTGTCAGATGAAAACCCTGTACTATATAAAAATTAAATTATATATGTTTGCTTATGTCACCATCATGGGTCATGATCCTCAAATGTGAAAAAAAGGACTTTTCAATTGTAATCGTCCTTCACTCATTCTGGAGAAAGGGATTGGTCAGATACAAAGAGAGGGAAAATCACCTGGAGAAGTGCTGCATGAACAGAGTTGAGAAACTGCATTTTTCCCATTGGGTAAATGAAGGACAAAGCCTGCAGTGCCGAGATCTCCATGCAGCTCTTCAAGTTGCTTTCAAAGGGAAACTCCTCCAGACACTCGAGGTGGCGAGCTGTCTCTACCTGTGCTTTCATTCCTGACACATGAAAATTACTATTCAGGTTTGTGAACATTTTTGAAAGGGACGAAGCCTGTTTGGAAGAAGATAGGTAATACTCCCACATATTTCTATAGTATGTCAATAGATTCATATCAATTCATCTGTATGCTTTATAATTATGAGTGTGTGTGTGTGTAAATAAACCACTGCATGTCAGTCAATTCCTATTCAATGGCTGATTTGGGTGAAGTAGATTCCCAGATCTTTCTTTTAAGGAGCCTTTGGAAGAACTGGAAATGTCAGCCTCCAGGCTAACTGCCAAGGGCTCGTGCATTTGCTCGATTCAGGGACTGTGAGTTTCTCTCCCGCCCACCTCTTTCATTGATGGCTATACTGCTTACACAACCATGCAGCCTTCCATAAGTTAGAGTGGTTTCCAAAGTTTTCCAAATGGATTTAATAGCATGTAGCGAAAGGGTAAAACTATGCTACTGTACGCTATGAACTAGTGTGTCTTTAAATAAACACTTCTTATTCTTTAGAGAAAGCAGGCCAAAACAACACTTTTTTTGCCTTCATCACTGCTATAATGTCTCCCTCCTGCAACCCCCGCCCCTCTTTCTCTCTCTTCTCTTCCAGAACATGCTTCCAATCTTGTTTAGTTCTTCTTCTCCCTGAGGACTGCTCTCAGAATAAATAGATCCACCTATAACTGAGAGAGACGGTCTAGCTATGAGGCTCTGGGGGAATTACAATGGAAACTGGCAATCAGGACAAGAGACTTTTGAATTCTAAAACTCCAGTGCTTTTTTGCCCCCCCTCCTTTCCTTCTTTGCTCTACATTGCTTGCACTACGGCCACAGAGGGATTTGGCTCCAGACTTGAGTTTGTCTCTGTCCCCACAACTTGGCAGTTTAATAATTTAAACTGTTTACATTCTCCCCAAGCACATGAGTCCTTATTACTGGGATTGTCTTTATTTCTGTGGCCTCTCTTTTAAATTGTTACCTACTGTGATCCATAATGTCATATCAATGTCCACTGAAAATGGAATGTTTTTTTAATCATTGGGCATTTTCATTCCTCAAAATAACTCGGAGTGGATAAGACCAGATACGATATAAATATATATATATTTTATATATATAGTTATATATATATATATATATAAAACTATAGATGATTCTAGACAATTTGGGGGCTGTTTGGGGCCTGAGAAAGGATGCATTTTATTCTGTGGAGTCTAGGGACATTCTCTGTACCCTGGAGAAATAAGCTTGTCCATCATATCTCAGTCTCAAGTTCTAAGAGAATATCAGTCTTAGAAAGCAGTCGTAGAAAACCCTAGCAGAAAGCTTATGCTTGTTCACTGAACGGGAAACATAGAATGAAGGAAACATGCTTCTAAATTCACGACATAGGCTTCTATCTTGTCATTAAAACCTCAATTTGCTCAAGTTACCACCGTGACACAAAAGGAATCATTAGTTGGGGCTGGTTGCCTACCAAGACATTTCTGAAATAATAGCCAACCTGCTATTTCACACTGAGCGATGCAGACTTCATCAGTTGTCATGTTGTCATTAGGTCTCAAAGAGGCACACAAAAAAATGGTGTGTTGAATTCAACGTGATTGTGAGGGTGGCCTTGCCAGGAAGATAGCCTGAAGTGGGTCTGCACTATAATTGTTCAAAAAAATGAAAACAGTGATGTATTCATCATCAAGTGGCTGAAATTAGCACATCAGCATAACCATTTTATTAAAACCGATTGGTCAGGTCAAGGAAGAGAGCTATCACTAATTGTTCCCTTTTCACACCCCCTGGCCAAATAAAGAAATCGCTAAAGACTCCTCTCCCTTCATTTGCCCAGATCCACCCCACTGCCAAGCAGTCCTGGTGGTGCAGTGGTTACTAGCTGGGCTGCTCCGTGTAAGTCAGCAATTTGAAACCATCAGCGACTGCTCGGAAGAAAGAACAGGATGGCTTTCTCTACTTCTGTAAAGGGCTCAACTCTCAGGAAGCCACAGGGGCAGTTCTACCCTGTCCTCCAAGGTCACTCTGAATCAGGATTAACTCAATGCAAAGAGTTTGTTTTTGTTGTCGTTGTTGTTGTTGCTGTTGTTCTTTGGTCAGTCTCACTATCATTTCTACACTGAAAATAAGTCATGTGGACACTTTTGAAAAATACTTGTGATCTTTCTATTATTTTCCTGTAAATTTTATTGAAAAGTCAGCTTCGGAAAAACAACTTCAGGAATGAAACACATTTTTCTTAGTGCTATATTGTTCTCCCTATCGCATTAATTACTTTCAGCAGAAATTCATATTACATGTTTCAGATAGCCAATAATATAAGTAAAAAAAAATCCTGCTAGAAATAGACTAATTAAGGGATTGGGCTCAGTGGAAAGCACTTAGATAGAATCCTTGCCTGCTTCAGAAAAGAGTTAAAGGGCTTATTTCATGACATACCAGGTTCCTTTAAAATTTTGCTGAGAAAAATGAATCTTTTCATTTGTTCATAAACTTTTTGAAACCCCCTCATATGTACTAGCATCTAACTTCTGTCACAACTCAACACCTTAGAATTTTCATACCAGAATTAGGTGAGATAAGAACAATAAACATGGGGGTGGGGTAGAAACTTTTCAAATACTATTAATGTATTTGGGGGATAAACAGAACTGCTGGCATAAATAGTTGCCAGTTTGCCCATTTTTTATAGAGCCCTGGGAATATTTCACAGAGAATTGGTGGTGTAGTGGGCCCTTGAGTCGTTATTCACAATGTGTGATAGGTTTATTGTGCCACCCTGGCCAATAGGAATACGTGGGCGGAGATTAATCAGGTCACAGTTTGATTGGAGGGCATAGAGATAAATTGCTCTGCAAGGCCCACCCTTGTCTCTCCTGCTCTCTGGTGATCAGACAAATGTGCTGCTACTGTAGCTGGTTCTCTGCCTTAACCTGTGTGCTATGCAACCTGTGCCACAATCCAACCCGTGGTTTCTTTGCTAGAGCTGATGCTCCTTGGAGACTGGTTTCACCACATTGCTGCTGTGTGCATGGCTTGAGCTTGAGTTTGGTGGATCCTGTCCCCTTGCATTCCTTCTTTCCTTTGCTATCCCATCAGGACCTGCTTCACTAAGCTCCCTTGCTACTGACATGCTGAGTCACCCTGTGGCCTGCTATCTTCGGGCAGCCTCTGCCTATTTTGCCTGAGCAAAGACTCCACTGTCTGCTTCCTTGATCTTGGACCAAAGTCCCCTCTGTGAGTTGAAGGACTTTCAGTATATTAACTGTCCCACAATAGTGATTTGAACTGAGGATACTTATGGATATATATATATACATCTATATATACATATACATGTATATATATTCATAAGTGTCCTTGTTTTGTTTCTCTACGTAAGCCTGCCTAACACACAAGATAAGCAGTATCAAGTCACCAGGCACTCCCTGGAAAAAAAAGGTGAGTCTATCAGTTCCCATAAAGATTTATATTTACAATTCAAACTCAAGAGAACCTATGCAAATCATTATTTAAATTCTCAGAAACCCATAGGGGCAATTCTCCTCCCTGTGGGGTCACTATGAGTTGAATTGACTTATAGCGGTGAATTTGGGTTTTGGTTTAGGCTTAATGCACTTATGTGAAAACCGAATCTAAAATACTGTTTCTGAGGTCACTATTAAAGTGGCTTTTTAATTCTATTAAAAATAGAATTCACCTCTCTTACCATCCACCAATTTAAATGGTACAACTCAATGGTTTTTATTATCAGCACAGATATATGCAACCATTACCACAGTCAATTTCCAGAACAATTTTATCAGAACATTTTCATATAGAAACTAGCTATCAGCTGATTCGTTATCAACTCCCTGTTCCCCAATTTTTATCCACTTAGCTCCCACAACCACTAATCTATTATATGTTCTATACATTTCCCTATGCTGGACTTCACTATGAAAAGAATCATGTAGTATGTGGGTGTTTATGACAGGATTCATTGACTTAGGATACACAACTCATCTTAGGTTCACCCATGTGGTAGCATTTATTAACACTTCCTTTTTATACCCAAGTCGTGCTCCTGGTATAAATATTCCACATTTGTCCATTGGTGAACATTCGTTTTGTTTTTTACATTTTATTTATGAATGATTTGTCTTTAAGTGTGTGTGTGTGTGTGTGTGTGTGTGTGTGTGTGTTTACGCGCACATGCGCACGTGTGTTCACACATTTCTCCTGGGTATGTAATCTGGAATAGAATTGCAGGATCATATGATAAGTCTGGGTTTAGTCATTTAAAGAGCTACTGAATTGTTTTATGAAGCAATTGTTGTCCCCTGATGCTTCCACCAGTAGCAGGATTCTGATTTCATGTCTTCCTGAACACTTGTTACTGTGGTACTTTTTAATTCTCAGTCAGTCTCCTGTTGTTAAGGGCCATCAAGTCATTTCTGATTCATAGTGACCCTACAACCAAAGGGAACGTGCCTCATCCAATGTTACAATCACTGTGTAAACCAGGCTAAATGAGAGCACCGTCCAAGTAGGTGTGAAGTAGTGTCTCATTGTAGTTTTAAATTTGCATTTCCTAATTAATAAATGATGTTTTACATTTTTAATATGCTTACTGAACATTTTTATCTGCCTTTAAGAACTACCAACTTTGATCATATACATATTTTTGAAACTGCATATTTTATTATTATTTTTGTTATTATTGATATTTTATTAATATTATTGTTATGTTTTTAAATGAGCCTCATCAAATATTTGCAATTCTTTTCCCTTATTCTGTGGATGTCTTTTCTCCTTTTTTTCCCATTTGTTTTGTCTTTAAAATATTTTATTGTGAACTTGGTGAGGCTTTACAGAAAAGATCATAAATTTCATTTTCAACAATTTATATACATTTTCAGCTTGTTGATTGCAATATCTTCAATAGAATATTGCATATCCTACTTCTCACCTGTGCTTCCTGTACTTATTCCTCTTTCTTTTCTAACTCTTCTAAACCTTGTCCTTGGGTGAATACTGCATCTGTGATTGCAAATGTCTGATAATGGGAAGGTGCGTATACCTCATTAAGTGTTATTTTTCCTGTTTTACATTTATCTGTTGTTCCACTAAAAATTGAGCCAGAGTTGAGTTCAGCTTCAGACTGCAGGGTGACACAGCGCATAGTCGTAGAAATCCAAACAGTCTCCATGTGACTGGTAAGATTTTTAAAATGATTTTTATATTCATTCAATACTTTCTCAGTCTATGACCTCTCTATCTAAGGTGATACCCTTCAGAGCTGTCGGTAGTGGTAAGTAGCTGTTCTTTTGCTCACAGGGTTAGGGAGACTGATAATGCATTTTCCCTTAGCATAATCAACTAACTCTTTCCATATCTCTACAGTTCTATTCACTTTACTTTTCTCCAACAGGGAACAGTCAACAGGTGTACTTTTGATGGGCACTCTTGTGATTTGAAGACTCAGATTCTACTTCCCATGGCAGGATGTAGTACATTCCCGGTGGATTATGTTATGTCAATTGGCCTGGGTGTGCCCAAGAAGAGACAACAACCTGAGCCCCAAGACCCAGCAACTCATTCCCTGAAGGTGTATGCCTATATCTAATAGGTTTTCATCACTTTGTCTCCTGGATGTTGCCCATATTCATGGTGACCTTTGCAGCAAAGGTAAACACCCATGTAAAAATGACCTCTGTTAAACGTATACATTTATATGGGTATACTTCCGCTCTCCCACACCGTTCAATCTGTATGGCCATTAGCGCAGCCATGCGTAGATTCCTGTTAATGCAAGATTGTGAATATAACAGTATTTATTTCTGTTACCTTTAACTCGTGTACTCCTTCCAGTGTCTTCCCTTGCTTCTGTCATTGTTGTGCAGACCTCCCTCCTATTGCAAGCTGTCTTCCCCTTCACCCAAATTAGCATGTGTTTTCCCCTAGCCAATGACTTCTGCTCCTTTCCCTTCCCATACCTTAGAGACACCAAACAATGTTTATTTCACTGTGAACATCTTCCTTTGATTTTTTTTACACAAGTAGTCTTATACAAGATTTGTTCTTTGGGGATTGACCAATTTTACACAGCATTGCGTCCTCCAAGTTTTTTATGTCATGAAGTGTTTCACAAATTTATTTTAATTTTTGTTGTTTGTTTGTTTATTTGTTTTCAGCTTTTTACAGTATTTAATTGTGTGGATGTACAAAATTTGTGTGTCCTCCGCCCCCACCCCCCCACCCCCCCGACCCAATGATAGACATTGAAGTCATTTCCCTCTTTTTGCTATTGTAAAGAGTTCTGTGATAAATATGAGTGTGCGTATATCTATTCATGTTCCAACTCTGATTTCTCTAGGACATATTCCAAGTAGAGGGATTATTGAATATTTGCATTCCCAACTTTTTGAGGAAGTGCGTTTGCATCATATTACAGTGATTGCACTATTTTACAGTTCCACCTGCAACATTTGAGCGTTCCAATCTCTCCACATCCTTGTCAGGGTTTGCTGTTTTCTATTTTTTTAACATGGCTCTGAATGCTCTCAAAACTACAAGCTCATTGCCATCGAGCCTATTCTGGTTCACAGAGAGGGGAGAGATGTCAATGTTGTTTTAATTTTCAACTCTCAGAATGATTGTGAGCATTTCTTCATGTTTTTTGTTTTCACTGCCTGAATGTCTTTTCTCTTTCATGATGATATTCTTTGAAAGAAAACATATTTTTTAACTTTGACTCGGTCTGATTTCCTTCTATCTTGTGGTTTTATCTTGTTGCTTATGCATTCATTGTTCTATCTAAGAATCTTTTTTTTCCTAATGATGGGTCATAATTTACTCCTAAATTATCTATGAAAAATTTCATAGTTTTAGCTCCTACATTTTTGGTTTTGATGCATTTTCTGTTATCATCTCTAGATGGTATAAGATAAAGGTCAAACTTTATTCATTCCAGACTATCTAGTAGTTTTAGATAGAACTTTTTGTTCAAGATGATTCTTTTCCCACTGAATAGTCTTGGCAGCCTTTTCAAAAGTTAATTGACTTTTCAAAAGTTAAGAGACATGATCTTTTTTCTGAATTCTCTAGTCTATCCCATTGATCCATGTGTCTATCCTTTGTGGCAATCTTGATTCCAGTGATGTTATACTTGTGACCATACTGATTATTATGGAATTATAATGGACATTGAAATCAGAAATTACGCATCATCATACTATGTTTTCCTCCACCACCAGCATTGTTATTTCTATTCTTAATGTCTTGCAATTCCATCTGAGTTTAGCATCAGCTTGCTCATTTCTATTTTTAAAAAGTTAGTTGGCAAGGTCACTCTTGAAATTTAGTGTTTAAAATATTGACCTATATTTACTTGAGTAAACTGGAATTCCGGTTTCTAGCATGGATGGTTATTTTCCTGTACAAACTCTCTTATAATTAACTCTTCCCTTCTAGCGTCTTCTTCTTCTGGAAACTGTCTTCAGCCTCACAGTCATCATTTGCTGACTCCTTGTCATAGTACTGGTCCCCTCAGAAATATACTCACGGTGGCATGTTATTCCTCTGATTAATTCCTAGCTATCAAAGTTTACTCATGTCTCCTAAGCTCTCCTATGATATTTGCAACAATACTTTATAAAATTGTAGATTGTTAATTCACAGCTTATCTTAGAGTTTTTTTAATTAACTCAAACTCAAACCCCAAATGAAAAGATGTTTTCTAAAAATATGTTGTAAATAGAAGCAGGACAAGAGCTGAACTTTCGGTTTTCTAAATCCAGCAGAATGATTTTTTTTTTTTTATTTTGCTTTGTGGAAATTCTGAATACTTCAGGTAGCCCAAGAGCAGTTCAAATACTTAACCTGCAAGACTGCTAACTAAAGAGTTTCACATGTGAATCCACCCAGAAATACCTTGGAAGAAGTTTTTGTGTTTTACTTATAAAAAAAACAAAACTAGCCATTGAACACTACAGAGAACAGGTCCAACCTGACCTGCCTGGATGCGTGGGTTTGCCCTGAGTCAATGCCAACCAGATGGAAACTGATTGAGTTTTTTTGTTATGTTATTTTTTCATGAGTTTCCTATTCTTAATCACTATGTAAACTCTACCTACTTTGAGTTACTTAAAACATATTAAATATATTCATATTTTTACACTCCCTACCACAGTGACCTTAGACTCCTGTGGACACTATCTAGCTATGCTACATGCATGCAGGTCTCCATAAAGTACAGGCTGATGTCTAAAGCCACTGGTCTTCTTATTACAGTGCATTCAGTTTAGATATTAGTCTGCTACTGACATAAATACAAAAGAAATTGGTGTATCTTCTCTCTGGTTCAAAAATATCTTGAGTGCAGCCTGCATTATTGTGACATTCCCTGCAGTTTTGAGACCACAAGATTGATGACATGAAATAAAGAAGAGGGGCTCTTTGGCCCCTTCTTTCTCCCAGTTGCTAGCAGTATTTTGACAAACATTTTGTCATTTTTGCTTAACAGAGGAATTGGTCCTTGGTTGTTTTTTTTAATATAAAAATTATTACCTACCCTGAATAATAAAATCAATAAAGTCTCTTCTTGTGTAAAGTCTCCAGACAACCTTCTCTCAACGAATAATTAAACATTTGAATCAATTCCAGTACTAGCCTATCATTCACAGCTTTATGAAAATTTGCTGCCTGACCACCTTTGCCTGGAATTCTGTTATTATTTAAAAAGAGAAATACTTTCTGAGTTCTTGTGAAATTAAAACTATCAACTTGATTTCATCTATAGCACCGATTTAGGTAAGGCTGCTATTACCCAGAGAAGTAAAACTGGTCCAGGCAAACCTGCTTGAACTGTAGCTGACATCCCAAACTGAACTAAGATTGAACTCATTTTTTTTTAAACTCAACCACTAAGAGAGCTTTATGAAAAACAAAGGCAGGAAAATCTGATTAAGCTGAGATTTTATGGAAGGAAAATAAAACATAAATGAATATATATGCATAAGTGGTGACTCTGCTAACTAATGACAATGCTTGGACAGTGTCCTAATAGCATCTGGGGAAATTTTCAGTTGGGTGAAATTTATGTTCAAAATCACTTTCTTGTCTGTTTGTTTTATCCTCCAATGACCCAACCTATTTGTGGATATTTTTATCTGAAAATTTAAATGGTTTAAGTCAAGCACACTATTGAATTTGGGGGATCTCAGTCCTATCTAAAGGCCTCCCTGTTACTTTTAAACAATAAAAACCTAGCCCTGACCTACACATAGGGACTTTTGTATGTTCTATGTATTCCTTCAAAATAGCTTTCCATTCTGTTACTAAATAAGCTATGCTGTCACTTGCCCTTCAATGTCACTCAGAATATTTTCATAGATTTAAATTTCCCACACCACCTGAAAGAATCTTTATCACTTCCTCCCCCAAGGACCCTTCTAGATACTGTTCGTCATCTTTCACACGTTGCTCAGTTGTGGTGTCTTGATGACTTGCCCCACCTCTAGAATTGTTATACAGTCTCATGGGAACCTTCAATTTATCATTCATCTCATAGCTAATAATTAGTTATGTGCTTGGAATGGAGTCTAAGTTGAATAACAGGTGAGTGCTAGGCTTATAACTGAAAGGCTTGCATTTCAATCCTACTCAGCAACTCTGTAGGAAAAAGACCCCCAAATCTGCTTCAGTAATCATGTTCTGGCTCTAGCATATAAGGGGGTACCCCCAAAATAAATTCTTTTCAAATCTATATATTTAATTTTTTTACAAAACAACTTTGTCACTTTCAAGGTACCCTCCATTACGCTCAATACATTTGTAAAGTATGTGATTCCATTCTTGGAAACATTTTTAAAACTCATCTGGTTGGATGGCTGACAGCATCTCCATCGTTGTTTTTTTTAACCTCTTCTACATCATCAAATCACTGTCCTTTCACATCCCTCTTCATTCACAGAAACAAAAATAAGCCGCACAGAGAGATGTGAGGTGAATAAGGTGCATGGGGCAAGAGAGACATGCTGGTTTGCGGAAAAATTGGCGCACTGAGAAGTCTATGTGAGCAGATGCATTGTCATGTGGCATAACCAGTTCCCCATTTGCCACAATGCAAGCCTCTTTTCTCACACGATGCTACACAATCTTTTCAGAACTTCTGAATAGAACAGTCTGACCTGGTGGAATGAAGGCCAAATATACTATGAGTCGACATTTTCATCCATTTGATAAGTTGATGGATGTCCAGAACAAGGTTTGTCAACAATTGACATTTCATCTTTTTTGAAACAAGAAAATCACCCATACACTTGAGTTTTTCCCATATTGCTGTCCTTGTAAGCTGTGTTCAACATCACAGCAGTTTCTGTAGTATTTTAAAAGGAAACAAAATTTCACAGCTTCATGCTGTTCTCTGAAGTCAGCCATCACAAAAAATGAGGTCAAGCAAAACTGCTTTTATGGGAAAAAAACAAAAATCACTGACCGGAGAGAACATTCCCAGGTAATGTCAATGGTGCACTACCTCAGCGTGAGTTGCTCCATGTTTGCCCAATGGGAAAAATGCGTACTACAAAAGATCCGCCTGGTACGATTCCAGTTTTTTGGGGGAGTCTCCTTGTATACTATGTCTGTAATTTTAGGATCAATTTTAGAGTAATTTATTCATTCATTAATGGCGTTTTTGTGTGTCCCTATATGGATGTGTACTAAGCACAGGTTTAAGAAATGTGAATATAATTATTCAAAATAATAATAATAATATATATTACAATAATTCTTGTCCCAATGAAATTTACATTTTATTGGGGAGTCAACAATAAAGTGAAGCATGAAATATGGTAGAAGGTGTTGAGTGCTCCAGAGCACAATAAGGTATACTAAGAATAAGGTATTCTAAGAATGTCAGGAAAAATTAATATACTTTGCATGTAGTTGTCAAGGGTGTTAACAAAGAAGTTTAAACAAATACCTGAAGGAAATGGCAGTGTGAACCATTAATGCATGTGGCAGAAGTGTGTCCAAAGTTAAATTAAGTTCAAGGTAATAATAAGTGCAAAGAAGCAAGCTATCTGAGAAACAACAGGGGTACTACTGTAGCCAGTGAGGAGAATAAATAAAGATCAGAAAGGTCTGGACCTCAGATGTGCGGTGAGTGCATTCTTTATGAAATGAGGAACCAGTTGTTGAAGTATTTCAGCATATTGATGATATCATCTGACTTACATTTTAACAAAATTAACCTGTTTCATGTGCTTATAATTTAAGAGGAGAGGAATCATGAGAGTCAAAAGAGGGAAAGTAGACAGAAAGCAACTCTACCTTGTTAGGAAGGCCCGATGGTTTGAGGTGGGCATCCTGACTGGTGAAGTAGAGGGTCAAAGAGGGCAGCAGAAAACACTCAGTGAGATAGATTGGCACAGTTGCTAACAATGGACCCAAACATGTCAATGATCATGAAAAAGGCCTAGGAAAACATTTTGTTTTATACACGGGATTGCTGTGAGTTTCAGTTGATTCTGTATAGCTATCTCTCTCACTCTAGGCAAAATAAAACATTGATTTGGATCATGACATAGCAAGGAAATTTTGGAGAAATGACCAAGTTGTGGGAATACATTAATTGAAGACCCACAACATTAGATGGATTATAAATGGGTTTGAGAGAAAGAGAGAGGTCAATAAAAGGAGTGTGGATACGGTTACCATTCATTGAAATATGAGAGTTTAAGTGGAGTATTTTTGGAGTAAGGGAAAGAGTAGATCAAATGAGACGGTGAAGAAATAGTCAGGAAATATGAAAGAAAAACAAAGATTATGATGTTCTGGAAAAGAAATTATCAAAGTATATCAAAGAGGAAGTGATGATTACCTACATTAAATCTTACATATAGTTCAAGCATCTCACAAGAGTCTTGATTAATTGATTTATGAAAGTGGAGGTCAGTGTGACATTGAAAAAAACATTTTAACTGGAACAGTAATGATGACAACCTTGCTTTTCTTTAAGAACTTCTATACTTAAAATTAAATATGCATAGATTTCATGCTTACATCCAAGCATCACTCAATGTGACTTGAAGTTTGTCAATTAATGAGTAATTTTCAATGGCTCAATGTCCATACTGTTATCTCTGTGATTAAGAACACACATTAGAGTCTGTGGGAACTTCCTTGGAAGTGCTTTGTACCACAAAGCAATGAAGAAGATGAGATTAAACGAGAAAGCACAAGCTAAGTCATTTTTGTAGGAAGCAGCCTGGTGAAGGTTGATGACCCCTGAAGAATCTACTCTCAGTGTCTTTCGAAATTGTATAGACACACAGGAGGGAGGAGTCAAGATGGTCTCCGGGTACAATCGCCCACCCAGTGTTCCCATTGTTAGATCAGAAAATTAAAAGCCAGTGTTAGGTTTCGCAAGTTAGGATAATACCTTAGTTCTTGGCTTGATATGATGAAAGAGTTCACACTGAAGCCCATTTTGTAATCCAATTGGGTTTTTAATGAAGGACAGGACAAGTTTCAGGTTTCACAGTCTCAAAGAGGTTCACAACTGGTCAGGATGCAACCTAGTGGAAAAGAGCACCCATTCAGGTGGAACTGTGGGTGTGGGTAAAATCCCAGGGACTGAAGGTTGAGGGAACAAGGGGCAAGAGGGTGTGGAGGCTACAGAGCAAGGGAGCCAGTGCACAGGAGTAACAGAGTCCCAGAGCTCTCTCTCTTTATTCTAGCCCAGCCCCTGGCTGGGGGAAGGCATGGTTGAAGGTATTGTTTGACCCCATTGCCTAGATTAAGCCCACTTGGGTTATGTCATGAGCTTGGGTCTAGTTTAGGCTGCCAGGGTATACCTCCCACCTGGCTCAAGGGCTTAAGTGTGAGCATGCACAGTTTGGGGTCTTCATAGGTATTTAATGGTTGCCCAATTTTTTCCCAACCTCTTCTATTAGGGCTTTTGCAGGCATGGGATGGGCAACCCCCTGTCCCTAAACTAGCTACCTAACAGTAAAGAGGCCTATCGTTGGAGAATGGGTGGTAGAAATAGAATCCTAGTAAATTTAGGTCTCAGATTTTCCTTCTTGATTTTCACCCATGGAGTGATTTGGGAAGTCACAGCAGTGCTACTAGCTCACACATCTACCTGTGGATTCCCTCATCCCTTGCTCCATCCTGTGAGATGGCATCTGCCCCACCTCATGTACCTAAAATTCGAGACCCACTAATGTGCAGCAAAATCCTCAGACTGCTGTCCAAGGGTGGTCATAACTTCAGGACCATGTAAATCCTCTGAAAACTAGCCACAAGAACTCACTCTGGAGTTCCTTCTCTGCTCCCCTCTCCCCACACACATTTTAAGGCTTCATATCTCCCCTCCCGACCCAGAAACAGAACAATTTACCCCTTGTCTCCAGCTACACTGGAAGCCTGCTATGCTGGGTAACATAGATAACTAGGCACTACCTTGGAGAGCCTCTATGCTATTTACCCCCTGCAGAGGCAGACAGCCACAGCATACAGAGCCAGCCCAGGAGAGAGCAGGGAGGAACCCAGGTTAGCCAAGAAAACTCAGACCCAGTGTGCCCTAAATCCACTTGGCTAATCCCCCTCTCCAGGGGGACAGCACAACACAGCCCCAATACCAGGACACGCTATATGCCTCCTTTCACAAAAAGGGAAGAAAATGTGTTCATTCCAAGGCTGTGTTCCTTTTGGTAACTTTGAAAGGAAGTCATCCCAGACCAGGTTCATTAACAAAGCATTAACAGAACAAAGTAGGAAAAGCCACCCATAGCTAAAGTCCTCCTCCTGCCGGCAAAAATAGATTTTACAGGTTCTAAACTTGACAAAGAGGCTTTGAAACTCTGTTAAAAGATCACATAATAATAAGTCAGTAAACGCAGCCTTCCAGATAAGAAACAAGCCTGATGAGTAGCTATCACTATACTCTACCCCACTATGCTACTTAGGTAAGTAACCAGAATAGACTCCATTCCCCCACCCCCACATGGCCACCTCCACCATTCCCATCCCCTTTGACCTGTTCTACCGGAGGAATATTCTCTCAGGATAACTAACCCAAGCTCTCAAAGCCATATCAAACACCAAAACATCTTCATAGCCTGAATCTCACCCCTTCTCTGACACCCTACAAGACCACAAGGCTGGACATCATCATACCACCAAACCCTGCCCCTATATAATACACAAGATTGGAAAAGGACCATGGAGGATTCACCACACTCCACACTCCTCCTTTACCCCAGCCCTGATAACCTCTGGAACCTGTTGCCTTCACGTCAGCAAACACAACCTCCTTTAAAACCACAAAGTAAAATGGTAGCTTTCTAGGGAGAGAGCCAGTCCCCAGGGAGAGAGACAGATATGTAACTTGAAATCGTGGCAAAGCTAGCTCCAGATAGTTGTTAGGCCTATTCACATTACCTTCTGAGAAAGATAATATAGGGATCTTTTCTCCACCACAGAAATTGGAATACATTATGTCAGGGTTCTCTGACCCTTTTCTATCCCTGGAAAGGTACTACAAACACAGATTCCCACTGACCCAAACCTGAACACCTTCTGCACAGAAGCCCTGTATCACATGGGCATCCACAATAATCTATTTCTACTTTGGGTTGTACGTAAGAGGAAGAGAATTCAGAGGTGTACAGCAAATTAATATAAAGGGGTCTTCTGTTATAAACACAAATAATGAAATGTCTGCACTCTCCCTTTAACAGTTTACAGGGTCATTAAAGGACCTTGGTAGAGTTAACATACCCATCATGCACCCCAACCACCACATCTAGAACCTGCTCCCTTATTCTCCATCAATTTACCAACTAAATATGTATCCCCCTTAAGCCTTCGTGTCCAGTTCCCATGAATGCCAGTTCTCCTGCGTATGTTTGGCCTACCTAGTTTCACCCTCACTGTTTGCAGAAGACCTGGTGCTGCTGCTAGGAATTGGAAACTGAAACTGGTATGCTCACATGTCCCTTGAGTAGTTCCCTCCCCTGCTACAGCTCATGAGTGCCAGCCCACATTGAGGACAATCAGCTAGCCCACCACCACCCTTACTCCCCAAAATCACCCCTACCCCCTGACTGTGAGTGTCACCCATGTTGTCCTCCAAATAGACAGCTCAGGTCGTCTAGGGAGAGAGTCAACTCCAGTGAGATAGAGATATATCTTGAACCCGCAGGGCAGCTGACTCCAGATAGACCTTAGAATCATTCCTACTAGTCCCTGAGAAAGAAATCACAGGGCTCCTGCACTCCCAGGAAAATGGCATCAAGCTCCACCAAAACACCACACAGACAACAATCAACATCCACAGCCACTACTAAAAAGCAAGGGGAACAAAATAGAATGTCTGAGGAGGACCTGAACTTAGCAACATACACAGAAGAAGCAGATTTTTGAACTGTCACAGAAAGAAATCTTTAGTATGCTGCTTAGAGTCATACAGAATATGAGGGAACCAATACAGGAAAAGCATTAAAAAATAGAGGATAGATTTGCTTACTGAAGAGAAATAAAAGAGTTAAAGGATAACACAGCAGAAGCAAAGAAAATGGTAAAAGACTTTATCACCAGGCTGGAAGAGGTAGAGAATCGGGTCCGTAATCTACTAGATAGCCAATTAAAATTCAACAAACATGAAAGATAATTAAAGAAGCTGAGGAAAATCTGAGAACAATGAGCAATGCTATGAAGAGAAATAATATTTGAATAATCTGTTTACCAGGGCAAAACATACACACACACACACACACACACATCAACAGCAAAGGGAATTCCTGGAAGAAACTTCCCCAATTTAATGAAAGAGAATCAGACAATTATGCAGGAAGCAGAGAGGACACGAAGTGGACTGAACCCCAAGAAGAAAACACCAAGGCATATAGTAGTCAAATTATCAAACTTGAGGAAAAGGAGAAATCATAAGAGCAGCTAGAGAAAAAAAAATGCAATTACCTCTAAGGGTAACCAGATAAGAATATTCTCAGAGCTATCAGCAGAAACCATGAAGAAGGGAAGAGAATGGAACAGCATCCTTGAAAAGTAGAAGGAGCATAATGGTAACCCAAGGTTCCTCCACCCCATCAAACTACCCATCATAATAGATGGAGAGGTAAGGGTTTTCCCAGATCTGGAAAATTTTGCAAAATATGTCAAAAACAAAAAACAAACAAACAAAAAGAACCAGCATCACAAAAATTATTTTTCAACTCACTTTGGTCAGAAGACCAACATCCACAGAGCACAAACATGAGACCACGGCAGAGAGTAACATCCAGAAGACAGAGCACTGAAAGAAATACCACAGATGTCTTCAACCCAACGGTGAAAAGAATGAATCCCCACACATATACATAGCACACTGCTAAGGAAGGAGAGAGGAAAATGTCTATCAAAAAGGTACGAGATGACCAAAAAGAAGCCACAGATTGATGTATTAACTCTGAATGTCAATGGTCTGAATTCCTCATCAAAAGACAAAGGGTAGCAAACAGTATTAGAAAACAAAACCCAGCAATCTGTTGTCTGCAAGAGACACAGAGAAAACCATGTTGAGAATCAAGGGTTGGTAGCAGGTATATCAAGCCAATGGCAATCTAAAAAAAGCAAGAGTTGCCATTCTAATCTCTGAAAAAAAATCAATTTTAAGGTGCAGGGCATAACAAGAGAAAGGGTAGGCATTATATAATGCTTAATTAATTAGCATATCAAGAGCCAGTGAGCATAATACTCATATATGTACCTTACAAGAGACCCCACGAAATATTTCAATCAAATTCTTCAAAATATGTAAAAAGAAAGCACGAGATCGGCATAGTAGGAGACTACAAAACACTGCTCTCTGAGAAGGATAGATCAGTGGGAAAGGAGCTCAATAAGGAGACTACAGAACTAAACTCTACTAGTCAACTTGACCTGATAAACATATTCAGAGCTCTCAACACAACTTCAAAAAAAATGCATATTCAAGTTCACATGGCACATATTTGAAACTCAAGTTCACATGGCACATATTAGAAAATAGACCACATGCTGATACCCAATCAAGTTTGAGCAAACTCAAACATATAGAGGTTACTCAGATTTTCTTCTCTGACCACTACACAATAAAGCTGGAAATCAACAAAAGAAAGATTTAAAAAACAACAACAAAAACAAGGGCAAATACTTAGAGGAAGAACAACCTTACTTCTTCAAAAGGAGGGGGTATTGACTCAAATTAGAGACAAAATTAGGAAATTTCTAAAAACCCATGAGAATGAGAATATGATATACCAAATCTATGGGATACAGCAAAGGCAGTTATCAGAAGATGCTTGATAGCAATAAAGGCACATATGAAGAAGGAGGAGAGACTTATGGTAGAGATACTTTCACAAAACCTTCCGCAATTGGAACAGAGTTGTGGTAGTCACCTAATTTGGTGTCAACTTAAGGATTAGGAATGTAAGGGTGGAGCCTAGGCTGTCAATCTGGAGATAGCCAATGAGACTTCTGTGTGGGCATGGCCTTCTCCTAAGAATTCTGGGAAATCTGGTGTTTCCTCTTTGGAGGCAGAAGACACCTCTCTCTCTCTCTGCCACTCCCTGGGAGACATTGATACAAATACCAGCATCATTCTTCAAAGAAATGGAAAAACTGAATACCAACCTCATATGGACAGGAAAGAAACAGAATTTACAAAGAACGCCTCAAGAGAAAATATAAATTGGGTGGGCTTGCATTACCTGACTCTAAAACTTATTATACAGCCACATTTGTCAAAACAGCATGGTATTTGTAAAATGATAGAAACTTGGACCAATGGTTAAAAACAGAAAATCCAGAAATAAAATCAGTGGATTACAGACAACTGATCTTTGATAAGGTTCCCCCCAAAATCAAATGGGAAGCAGATGCCCTTTTCAACTAATGGTATGAGAAAAAAAACCAAGACCCTTATCTTACCCCATACAGAAGGAAAAACACAAGGTGGATCACAGACCTCGAGGTAACACCCAAAACTCTCAGGATCATCAATGAAAAAAATTGAACAAAACTAAGAACCTTAATGCAGAGAATACCTGGGCTATAAATCATAATGAAGGATACACACCCAGGGACAGGGGAAGAGCAAGAGAGGGAGAAGGGTTTAGCAATTCTGGATTGTGTTTGATCAATTGCCATGTATCCAAGAGGAATAACTGAGAAGTGAATGACAGGTAAACATAATATTGGACAGGAGGAAAGAAAAAAGAAAAAGAGGAAAGAATTAGGAAGCAATAATCATATATATATGTAGAAATATAGATATGTATATATGCAAACATATAAAGATATATATGTATATATATTAAGGAAGCAGACAGACTTTTGGGTCTCTACTTAAATCTAACCTCAGTAGAAAAAACAGTTTCTTTTAATACTGTAGCAATGTATGATACTCACCTTCCCGACACGATTGCTGAAGACAAAATAGGTGCATAAGCAAATGTGAAGAAAGCTGATGGTGCCCAGCTATCAAAAGATATAACTCCTGGGGTCTTAAAGGCTTGTAGTTAAACAAGTGACCATCTAACAGGGAAGCAACAAAGTCCATATGGAGGAAACACAACAGCATGTGTGATCATGAGGTATCGACTGGAATAGGTTTCAGAAGTTCAAAATCAATCATTCAAATTGACATGAAGAAGCATAGACAAAGTGAAGACCCAAAACCCACCTGTAAGATAATTGGACAGTCACTCACACAAGGGCCATAGCAGGGGAGGGAAGATATATCCAGGGTAAAGTATAGTACTAATGACACACATAACTCTCCTCTAGTTCCTTAATATTTTCTCCTCTTACTATTATGCCCAGTTTTACCTCAATAAGCTTATTAGACCTGCAAATATTCATTTGCATAATGAAGATCTTTCGATGCATGAAATCCAACATAGATTAAACCTGTTAGAAATAGTAATAGGAGCGATTCCTTGGGGGTCCAGGAAGAGGGGTGGGTGAGAGGGGAAGTGAAAACAATAGCAAAGATGACTGTATAACAGCACCTAAAGGGAATGAGTAACAGACATGCAGGGGAAGGGATACAGTGGATGGTGTAAGATATGGCAAACAATAACAATAATAATAACTATTTATAATATAAGAATAAGGGTTCCTGGGGGGTTGGGTAAGGGAGGGGATAAAGGGGAGCTGATATCAAAGCGTTCAAGAAGAAAGAAAATGTTTGAAAATGATGGTGACAGTAATTATACAATTATGCTCTATCTAATTGAATTATGGATTGTCATAATATCTGTAAGAACTCCCAATAATATCGTTTAATAAAAAGAGCACACATTAGGAGCTATAAGTGACTAGTCCATCACCAAGAGTGGATAGATACATTTCTCTGTAGTACAATGAATTAATTCAATCTTCTACAATCTACAAAGCACACCAAAGAATTATTTTTTAAATGTTATGTATATCTTTTTTTATGTATATTTTAAAAGTTAGTTTGTGGTCTGAAGTATACCCATTTCTCATGAGAGTCCATTTGTTTTGTTTTGTTTTCCCCCGTGGCATTTCTGAAGCTAATTATATCTCCACCATACAATATAGCTGGGATGTCTTCCACAACATTGATCTAAAAGTTGATTTCAGATAGTTTGAATAACATCTGGTAACAATAGAAACCTTCATAAATTTGTTCTTCTTATATTTCTAGTTATCTTCAGTAACATTTCCATTAATATTCACGTTTTCCTGTCCTTAGAGTATTCTCTCCCCATCTTACACAAACTCTTATTGATCTCATTGATAAAATACCTTCCTCAATGCTACCCCATGTACATAGACATACTTCTTAGTCTCTGTTATCAAGGCACATCTTTCTTACCACTATACTTTCTCTAAATGGATCCCTATTTCCACTGACTTTCTGTCTTCTTCTTTAGACTAGGTTTTTGGGGAGCGGGGGGCAAATACAAATACTGATTTATATTCATATTCCTAGTACTTAGTCCAATGCTAGTTGTAAATCAGTTTTCTTTTAAATTTTGATTCCTTCATTGTATGCTATTATTTTCCATCATATGTATATGTTTGTGATGTCTCCTCATTACTGAATTCTGGGTCAAAATATTGAGCCATTTTCCTCTCTTCTATCCTATCTTCAATTAATTATAATTATATTTTCCCGTGTATCATGCTTCAAGTTTCAATGCTATATGATCGAAGAGACTTTGTCATACTATTTCTACCCTAATCTCCACCATTCAGATTATATTTGAAAGTACCATTTTCCTCAAGAAGGAAATGCTTTATTTGATATTCTGAGAATAACTACTGTCAACTTTTAAAATTCCCTGCATTTCCCTTTGTTTAGCTATTGGTGGTCACAAACTGGCTAATCTCAACATAAACTTCAAAACCAAGTGTTTGATTCCATTACCTGAAACATACCACTACTTTGAATATTATTCAAGCCCATGGGAGCTAATAAAGTAACTGACTGAAACTGAAACATAAGATGAATATCCAATTAGAAAAGTAGGGCAAAATCCATTTACTCAAAACAAAGGCACTGTAGGGTTAGATCCCACTAAAACATACTTGATGGTCAATTTTCCAAATGACCAAACTAACATTTCTGTCTTTCTACATCAAGGCACCAGCGGTTCAGGTCTCACGATAAGGCTAAACTCATGTCTGTGGTGCATGTGACTCAACAGGGCAAAGGAAAGTTGAAGGTAGTCAGAAGTCAGGGAGGCATCACATGAAGTAATTGAGCATGGAAAGATTAGTTTTAGTGTTGTCTTTATCTTATATATCAAAATGTCCCCTGCTTAACAGTGAACTCCTGCAAAATAGCTATACTTTGAATGCAAATGAATCATCTAATTACCTTTTATTGGCTGATCTCAGAGCATATCTATTTAAAGATGTATGATAAAAACTTACAGCAAAATGAAGACGTCAAGATATAACGTTGTTTAAAAGTGGGAGGTGTGAAAGGAAAAGGCTGATTGGGAGAAGGGAGTGGTTTGCTATGACTTCAGCCACATTCTAATAGTTCTCATTACCCATCACTGAATCCATCTAGTAAAGGTCATTGGTGATTGATAATTGCTACCAAGTTAGGAAGCTTTAATGAACAGAGGATTTTGTAGTCCTGAAGAATATCATACTGGCGTCATTCTTCATGCACACTTCACTTTACAGAATAGCTGCATCCTAGTCAACTGAATTAAATGAGATCTTTTTTCCTACTTACTGCCTGATCTTAACCTGCCAACCCCTGAAGGTTCAATAAGTTAGGAATTCCGTTGTTAGCAATTCATCAACAACAACAATTCTTGGGAGTCTATCTGCAGGAAGTGAGAGAACAGTACTAGATCTGGGGCATAGGTAATTGGGTTCCAGTACTAGTTTTACCATCACCTTGTGGCGATGTTTCCAAGATTGTAAATCTTTATGGGAGGAGAAATCCTCATCTTCTGCAGAGTGACTGCTGACCACAAGGTCTACAGTTAGAAACCACAGTTTAGAAAACATTCCAGGTGAAAGACTCAAGGCTGGCTACCGGCACAGCCTTAGACCCCCAAAGAGAAAGTTCGACTATGTCCTATCGTGATGCGATGAGTTGGAATCCACTCGATGGTAGTAAGTTTTGTTCGAGTTTCAAATAATAAAAGTATCAGTGCTCATATGTATTTAAATATACTGAAGCTCACTGCCAGGAAGTCAGTTCTGACTCTTAGCAGCCCTCTATTGGCTGTTAAGAGTCTGTAATTGGTTTCTCAGGCTGTCATTCTTTACGTGAGCAAACATTGCCAACTTTCTCCCACAGTGGGCTTGAACCACCATTCTTGAATTTAGCAGTCCAACATTTAACAGTAACATATATATCGGAAATTTACCATTTCAAATATGTTTTGCCTAATACCTTGTGCTATTCAGTTTTAAAAAGAGATTTTGTTTTGAATGCTAATATATGAGGCATAGTTTGAACCCTTCATATTAAATGTCTCATTTAAACAGTGCAATGACTTCATAAGATATATCTTTGTATAAAACTGAAAAATCAGAGTTAGCATACTTTGGTCAAGATCTGTACTTCTTAAGTGGCAGAGCAGATTCCAAATTATGTCAATCTGACCCCACGTTCTATGCAGTTTTATTAACTTGTGTGTCATTAATTTGTATAGGTGGATATGTATGTCTTCTTCTCTCATCTTACGCTTCCCTTTCTAATGCTCTTCTCTATCCTTCCTCGTTTTCTCTCCTCCCTTTCATTCCTTATATCCAATTTTCCCTCCCAACTTCTACTTTCCTTGTTATGCTGGAACTGAGTCCTTCATGGGCTGCTCCACTTCCCCAACCTGTTCTCTTCTCTGCTTCTGGAAAGTGTCTTTTGGGTCTCCCTCCTCTTCCCTCTCTGTCGCAGTTCTGACTTTATATTCCTTCCCACCTCTACCCAGCCTCTAAGAGTGCCTCCCCAAACCTGAATTTGTCCCAACACATTTCCCATAATGCTCCCATTTACTTTTATCACCAGTACCATGAAAATAACTGCTCTCAATACATTCATCCAAGACTTTCACAGACAGCAACGCCCCACCCCACTTCCTCGGCTTCCCTTGCTTTTTTAAACCTGTCAAGAAAAGGTGTTCAGAAATATTTCATTTTGTTGCTGCTCAGAGCAGTGATTTTCCATCCTCACCATTTTGGGAACTGTGAGTCAGTGCTGAGAAGTGACTTGTGATTTCTTCAGCCTTGTTCAGACTGGAAATGTGCAGAGCTGTGCGCCTATCTCTGTTCTCCAATAAAACACACCGAGCACTTGACGTTGGTACCCAGCCTCTGCCTTTCACATACTGAAACCTTCCATTCAAATCGTTTTTAGCATGACATGGAATCTTCCAACCATTATACTAAAATATGCTACCAAATCTCATATTAAAGTCTCAAGAATATGACAAATGACTCAGTGCAGAGCTATTGTAGGATAAAACATCAACCTGTCAGGTGTGTTCTGCCCAGTTCTTTATAAGCTCCCCATTGACAGATACAGATTATGTGTCTAAATGACCCAGGAAAGATAACATTCCAGCCCAATGAATCATGGTCTATATTTGTAGATGAATTGATTTCAGGGGGATTTTAATTGTTCTTATCTGAAGAAGGATGAGGAAAAGAAAGGCAATATGAAAGGGAAAGGGGGTGAGGAGGAGAGGTGGACACAGAAGGAGGAAAAGAATAAAACAAGAAGAGGATCAGAGGAGGAAAAGTGAATACAGTGTACATGCCAAATAAAATTTGTAAAATCTAATATTGTATGAAATGAAATACATTTCTGTATCCTATGATTTCTGAAAATCTCCTTTAAAAATACAGGGGAAGAAGCTTAAAGTTTTATATTTATAATCTTGCTAGACCTGAGAACCTGTATTTTCCATAGGCATCACTTTCAACTAGAGTTTTATAAACGTACTTTTGGAAATAATACACGCTTCCCTCCTAAACAAATCGTAGAAGCATTCAAATTACACATTTAAATGTATTCAACCATGCATTCATTTATTCATGCTTGCATTTGTATCGATACAACATTTTAAACGGCATTCACTTGTTCTAGGGATCAGAGTTCTAAAGAAGAAGGTGGTAGATCCTAACCCCAAAGGAGTACACAGTCTGGTTTAGAAGATGGGAATTTGGGTGGATGAATCACAAAACAACATAGTCAAAGCAGTAATTTAGAACCACAGTACTGCACACGTACACAGCCCGGAAAAAAAATATCCATTCCAGTATCAAACCTCAGGAGTAAGTCTGTCGTTCATGAAATCGGGATGGCGATACCTTCTTCACAAGCCTGTTGAAAGACAAGAGGCTATCGGGGAGAATGAAATGATGAACCTAAGTTTGAGATTTGTCTTTTAAAGAGTTTGGAGCACAGAGACTTATAAGAGCCCCTGAAACATTTTAGGGGAGAGATAACAGTCATAAATGAAAAATCAGCCGTGAAAGAGCTCACCGGGGGCATTTCCGTATTAGAGTCTATCAAGTCAGTTTTGACTCACAGCAACCCTAGGTATAAATAAGCAAACACTGCCCGGTGCAGTGAAGAGCGGCCTCCCAACAAGCTGGATGGTTCAGTGCCTGCAACCAGGGCTCCAACGTAACAGCAATTGGGAGGATGCGCAGCACCAGGTGGTATTGCCTTCCATTCCACTATGAGTTTTGATGCTTTCAGAATGGCTCGATATTTTGCCCATAGAATTTTTCAAGATTGAAACTCAAGGCTTGAATTTTCTCTTCAGCTCTTTCCATTTAATATATACTGAGCATGTTCTTCCTTTTTGATTTTCTAACCATAGCTCTTTGCACATTTCATTATGATGTTTGACTTTATCTTCTCAAGTTGTCCTTCGAAATTTTCTGTTCAGTTCTATTGCACCGTGGTTTCTTCTATTTAGCTTAGCTATTCTAAGATTAAGAACAAATTTCAGGGTCTCTTCTGTCATCTTTTTTTTCTTTCCTGCTGTTTTAATGGCCTTTTGCTTTCTCCCTGTATGATGTACTTGATGCCATCCCCCAAGTCTTTAGCTATTCTATTTTTAGCATTCATTAGTGTGAAATCTGCTCTTCAGATGTCCTTGAAATTTTGATGGGATATAGCCAAGGTGGTTTTCTGACTCTTATTGACTTGTTTTAATTTCTTCAGCTTCAACCTGAACTGACATATGAGCAATGGACAGTCTGTTTCATAGTCGGTCCCTGGTCTCCTTTTGGCTGATGATATGGAATCTGTCCATCATTTCTACCCAATCAATTTAATTCCTACATAGTCCATCTGGTGAAGTCTGTGTGCACAGTTGACATTTATGTGGCTAAAAAAATGTATTTGCAATGAAGAAGTTGTTGGTCTTCATTGCACAATCCTATCATGTGATCTCCAGGTGCATTTCTAGCACCAAAGCCATAGTTTCCTATGATTGTTCCTTCATGTTTGTCTCCCATTTTTGCATTCTGGCTGCTTTCCACAAGGTGAAGCTCTAACATGGCGCTTCATGATGCTGTGCTGAATAAAACTGGAATATGAGGTATACTATATAAAACCAAATTCTCTACTCTTGTAAAAGCTCATTTTAAGAAACTCTAGGTCTCTGAGGGAAGTTGGAGTTGAATGAAGCCCTAAGGTAGCCCTAGAAACATTAATGAATGTGTCTTGACTGCATATTTAATTAATTTTAGACTTAAGATGTTGGTAGAATACTTTAAATTCTTCACTACTGGCTTTAATGTTTGGTGTATAAATGTTAACAATAGTTTCAGGACTTGCTTGTAAACATACAGATATTATCCTATATATAATAGGCAGTAGTATATTTCAAGATAGGTCTTTTTGATCATGAATGCCACACCATTCCTATTAAATATGTCATTGTTGAAATAAACATTTGATTGATTCAAAATGGTCAATACAGGGCCATTTCAGCACACCATTGCTTAGAATATCAGTCTTGATGAATTCCTCTTAATTTTGAATGATTTGTAGTTTTCCAACATTCACTCTTCATACGTTCCATGTTGGAATTCTGGATGGATGTTTGCAGCTCTTTCTCGTCATTGGAGTGGTGCTCCATCAGCTAACGAATGTCCCTACATCTTTCTTCCATCCACATCATTATGGTTTAGTCTGCTTTGAAGAGGCAGCTCTTCCCCAGTCAAGTTTTGGGAGTCTTCCAACAGAGGGATTCATCTTCCAGCACCCTAACAATGCTCAACTGTTCTTCATTCATTTGTATTCATACTATGCCATTCACATTTTTCAGTGACTAATCCCTCAGGAATGCACAGCCTGGTTCCTCTTCATAGTCTGTTTTTTATCTAGAAGATCTGCTGAAACTTGTTCACCATCGGTGACTTTGCTGGTATTTGAAGTTTCCAGTATTATAGCAAAACCACAGTAGAACAAGCTAACAGATAAGTGGTGACAATTAGCGCTTAGGAAGATGAACTATATTGTGGATTATAGGTGCACCATCTATAGAACACGAATGCTACAAAACAGATGGCGTCAATGGGGCAATGGATTCTGGTCTTTGCATATATTTAAGCTAGAGCAACAGGAGAACTGTCAGAGATTAATTAGTTTACTTTCCTGCTTTTAGCATATTTTCAATCTATCATTTTCCATCACTGTTCCCCACAAACCTTGGTTTATTTCATCTCAAAACCCCAATGAACACTACATTCTCCACCAGGAACTCTACTGCCCCTCTTTGGACTCCCTCTGTAGCTCTTTACCCTAGCAGAATATGTTATTGGCACCTTGTACAACAAGGTCAGCTTTTGAACTCGGCATGATCGCTTGCTAGATGCACAACACCTTCGGAATCTGGCTGCTTCCCACAAGGTGAGGCTCTAACACGGTGCTTTATGATGCTTTGCTGGAAAAAACTGGAATGTGAAGTATACAGTATAAAAACCAAATTCTCTACTCTAGTAAAATCACATTTTAAGAAACTCCATGTCTCTGAGGGACAGTGGAGTTGAATCAAGTCCTAAAGTAGCTCTAGAAACATTTATGAAAAAGGCAATGCCTATTTATTTAATATATTTTAACACAATTTGGGCACATTTATTGTTTTTCAATATGTTTTATGTGTGTTTATATTTTCTTTAGAATTTATTTTCTTATATGATCAAATACATAAATCAACCAAAAAAGGAGAAAATTATGAAGAAAATTTTGAGATGTGTTTTGGCTTCAGCAATAGTTATAACCTTCCAGGTGTGTGATGTGGATTTTATTATATGAGACTCACTCATTAGTAGGTAGCCAACTGAAAGTGTGAGGGTTCTTGGGCCCATCCTCACACTCTGCAGATTGGTGAAGGGTTCAATCAGAGATTAACATTGCTAAAAGTCTACTTCAGAGAATATAATTAAATAGGTAAGACTCTATAAGTATTTTCTTGGTAGCAAAACCATTTTCACAGATATTATGCCATGCCATCCTTATGACTCATCTTGTCTATGAAATACTATTTGCAGGCAAATTTTATGGATAATGAAACTGAAAATCAGAACTTATAAATTGCATTCCCAAGGTGATGCTTATAGAAATTGTGGAGATCAGGTGAATAACACGCCTTTTAATTCCTTGCCTGAGCTCTTTCTACTAGATCATGTGGTTTCCAAAATTTTAGTTAATTACATTTTATTTTGTTCTCATTATGTGAAATCCCTAGAAGATACAAATAGTTAACACCATCACTGCAAACCAAAAAGTTGTGGGTTTAAGGCCACCCAGAGACAATGGAGAAGAAAGAGCTGGATCGCTACTTCCTAAAACTCAGCCAATGGAAACTCTGTGGAACACAGTTCTATTCTGACACATATGGAGCCATCAGGCCTCAGAATAGACTTAATGTCACTGGGTTTTTATGTGGTAGGTATCGGAGATATTTGATGGAAAAATAAATCAAGACACACATACACTGAATTTTGAACTTTAAATTAGACTTTACAAAATAGGGAACTGAGGCTTAAGATAACACAGAAAATACTATATAATTTGCTTTTATTTTCTGTTTTTTATCACAAACATTTTAAGCATTTGATAGATTGTATTTCCATTTTTAAAATGTTTTGTTTTCAATCATAATAAATATATGTAGCAAACATATATCTCAACAGTCTTCATATTTACAATCAGTAAAACTATGTTCATTATGTTCTTCAACCATTATGTTGATTTGTTTTCAAGTTATATTATTGCTTAATGTCGACCTCAAGTTGTTGAAGGAGACAAACTAAAAGGTGCCTACAAATCAAAATTTCATAAATGGAATCTTATTTCCCACCGGCTTCCATTATAAGGGTAAAAGTGCTTTATCTTCATTTCTGATTGATTTCCAATGGGTAATAGCCCTGAACACTATTAACCATTTCCCTTGCCTGAACAGAACTTTCTTCTGGTCTCCAGTAGATGATCTTTAAACAAACTTATTTATATTTAATGGAAATCCATATTGAAACAAAAAGTGCAATTGAGTGAGTATTCTCTGATGAAAATCACACCCTACTTAATTTTAATCACTTTGCATGAATATATTGAAAAGAGTGGGTTGCTTTCTTACGTGTGGGTTCATATGCAAGTTGTTTGCCTGCACTTTTGAAAAGATTTTATAGTAATTCGTAATTACCTATGTAAAGGTAACAACACTATCTCTATTACCCATCTAAACTTCTATATTTTAATCAAAATTGCAGAGAAAATAAAAGAAATATAGAAGAAAGTTACTGGAAGTAATTTTAATCATTGTGTCTAGTAGTTCTTAATTGTTAGAGATGGAAACTTGTTTTAAAAGTTTGATTGATTGTATTTCCATTTTTAGAAAGGTTTCACATAAAAACATATGATCTACCCAGAAAATGAAATACAATCTTACAAATAGTATGTACGATATCAGGGTCCAAGACTACCTGAAAACACTAGATAGACCTTCAGGAGTTCCATGGACCTTCTAGCGAAGAATACAAATCTGTAGTATAGGCCTTGAGAAGGTGTAAGTTCTCCCTATTGGATTCCATAGAGTGTCTGAAGCACCCTGTACTTCTCCTGGCTCATTAATGGTGTTCAGGAGTGTGTGTTAAGTTAGTCGATAGGAATTACATTAGAATAGGTTAGATATTCTCTCACTTGGTGCTTTCCCATTTTCTAACTTTGGAGTTCTTTTCTCCAATGAAATTCAAAAAGAGAATCAATATGTTTATGTATAAAAGTACAACTATTCTGGGTAATAGAATGGTAAATGTCCAGAATCTTACTCATAATGTACATATTACTCTACTCCAGTGGATCATCCAAGGAATTCTTCAGTTTGAAAATGAGAAAACAGATGCACCCGCAAACTAGTCAAGATCAAACAACAAACTGATTTCAGAACTCATACTTGATCCACCTTATAGTTGAGCAAGGACTGTTTTTGACAAGTACATCAAGCCTTCCTCAAATTCTACAGCCTGAAATTGAAAAGAGTTGGCATTACTTATATTCCCATCTCACTTTTTCAAAATAAAAATCAAGAAATGGAAATATATTTCATGAAAGAACATAGCAAAAAAAGAAAGAAAGAACATAGCAATGTTTCTTAGGTTTTGTGTTCTTTATGTTACAAAGCAGTTGCAGAAAATGAACATTTGATTCAGCAAATTCACAGCTATTAAAGTAGTAATATTTGCTTACTGTTTCAAGGTGCTCCAAAAGTATCACAAAGGGTTGCATGTTGAACTGCTAATCACAAGTCAGCAGTTCCAAACCACCATCCTCTCTGTGGGTGAGAGATGAGGCTTTCTACTCTCATAACAAGTAAATCTTGGAAACCCACAGGGATACTTCTACCTTGTCTATGCAGTTCTGCCCTGGCTTGCTATGGATTTAAATAAACTTGGTAGCAATGAGTTTGAGTTTGTTTTTTTAATGAATTTATGGAATATGATGGAATGGAATATGATTTATTTCATAATGATCCATTTATTTATCCCACTTCTAGCTTCCAAATCATTGACCTCTTGGCTATAACCACAAAATCAAATCATTTCTCCCAATATCCACTGCTACTTCCATGGACCAAATTACAACGGTCTGCCACTTGGATTGTTGCATGTCTCCTTAGATAATAGTTCTACTTTCATCTTTATTTCTCTATAATCTATATTCAACAAAACATCCACCTGATTCTTTAAATACACAAAAAAGTTCATGCTATTTGTGTGCTTAAGACTCTGCAATGACTTCTGATTCAGGCAGACTTTACAAGCATAACAGCCTTGAGGATCAGACCCCTGCCTGCATTCCCTATCCTGTCCCTACTGCTCCCTTATTTCTCTCAGCCACAGTATTAACTCTTCTTGACAATGTATATAACTTAGATTATTACTTTGATTGATTGTTGGTGATGTTGTACCCAAGACAGCATATAGAAAATCAACAGCTTATCCATGTACAAATCAGTGACATTATTCATGTTCTTGAAGTTATGGAACCATTCTCACCCTCCTTTGCCTGGTCATTCCTCCTTCATTAACATCAACTCATTGCCCTCCAAGTTTTCTGTATAATCTTTCCAGTGGATGTTTCTCACATAGCCTAATCCATTTGTTACAGATTGAAATTGTCTCATCCAAAAACAGGCGGGGGCTTCCAAAAGTCATGAAAAACTTCCATCATCTTTCAATTCCATGTTTTTAGGAACTTTTGAAAGATGCCTCAGATGTGTCCCAAATCTTAACTCCTATGCTTAGGAATAGAATCTCATTTTATTTGATTTGTTTCTGACCCAAACCATGGTATTTTCAATCATCTCATCTGCATGTGAAAGTTTGACATCGAATAAGGAGGACTGAATTTGAATTATGATGCTGGTGAAGTATATTGAAAGTATTAGGAACTACTGAAAGAACAAAGAAATCTGTCTTGGAAAACTTACCTCCAGAATGCTCCTTAGAGGCATGGACAGTGAGACTTCTCATGTTCTTTAGACATGTTATCAGGAGAGATCACTCTCTGGGAAGGATACCATGCTTGGTAAAGTAGAGGGGCATGAAAAAGAGAAAGGTCCTCCACAAGGTGGTTTGACATGGTGGCTGCAACAATGGGTTCAACTACAGGAATGGTTGTGAGAATGATGCAGGGCCAGGCAGTGTTTCTTTCTGCTGTACATAGGGAGTCAATCCAACAGCACCTGGTAACCATAACAACATACCAATGGAGAAGAGCTCCTTCCTGCAAAGTAGGTTAAGGGTTAAGTTCCTAACCACTAAGTAACAAGTTCAAACTCATCAGCTGCTCGTTGGAAGAAAGATGAAGTTCTCTGTTTCCATGAATATTTAGTTTTTGAAACTCTATATAGGGATAGAATTAATTTGGTGGCAGTGGGGTTAGGAGCCCTGGTGGCACGATGATTAAGGACTCCATTGATAATTTAAAGATCATTGGTTCAAACCCACCTCTCTATGAAAGAAAGATGTGGCAGTCTGCTTCCCTAAAGATTTACAGCCTTAGACACATTATGGGGCAGTTTCACTTCATTGTGTGTTGGCATTGAATGCATGGCAGTGGGTTGGGTTTGTTTTTTAACACCTGTGAATATACCCTCATTGGGAATAATGTTTCCTTTTTGATGTTAATAAGGTCATATTTGTGTAGGCTCCATCATGTACCTAACCATTTTTGAGATACAAAAGGAGCAGATGAAATAAAGAAGCAAGAGAACACATTCAATGGAGGAAATATAGATGTGCCTCATGGAGAAAGGCCGAGGGTTACCGAAGTTGAGACAAGTGTCTTTCCCCAGAACAGACACACAGAGAGAAAGAGACGTTCCCACAGCCAGTATTCTGAATTCAGACATCTAGCTTCCTAAACTGTAAGAAAATAAAATTTCTGTTCTTTAAAACCACCCACTTGTAGTATTTCTGTGATATCAGTGCTAAGACATGAAGATAGCATCCCATCCTGGGACTTGACCCTGGTTATTTCCCCTGCTTGCTAGGTCCTTGCTCGCATTTTTATGTCAGTCACTCTCTTGGCTCAAGCACGTCTCTGCTCAATTTATGCTTTCTTAGAATGGACTTCACATCCTTTCCCATCTCCTGATTGCATTTTATATTTTTAGTTGTCCTATAGCTACCTATTATTAACTTAAATATGTATTTATCTATTATTTATTTCAATAATCAAAATTTAAGCTCTCTTCGGTCAGGAAATTTGACTCTTTCACAGTTGCATTCTCATTACAATGTCCAATATATATATTGTACTCAGTATATACTTAATAAATAAGCAATTGATGAGTAAGTAAATCAAGAAACAAAGGAGATAGAAAGGACGGTGAGAGTTTGCTCTTTCAATGCTCTTACAGTGTCAGAGGTAATTCATATTCCTCACAATAAACTTTTTGAAGTTTAATGATAATTACCCCCCCCCCACACACACACACACACCTGAAACTCAGAATGTCTCGTGAGTAATGTCTTAGGTAGGCTGAATCCTGGCCCATTCTATCTTTTTTCTTGAAAAAGAAAAAAAATAGGAAGAGAAAAAAGAAGAAAAGGGAAGAAGGAAGACAGAAAATGCTGGTCACATATTCAGAATGGCCACATAAAAATGAAATGGATACCTGGTGTTACAGCCTACCAGCTTCACTATCAGTATAACTATTGTAAGCAAATTGTAAAATAGATATACCATCTATGGAGAATTGCAGTAAGGGTTAAATATAAAAGTACTGGAAGCACTCACTATAATTAGCATGGCCATTATTATCCAAAATACATTTAAAGACATCAGGAGAATTCCTCTATGAAATCACATTTTTCTGCTTTCATATCTAAGAACAGTTACGATGCTGTGTCGGGAATGACTGTCAATGGCTTGGACAAGTGACAATCTACTTGTCCCCTGGAAAGCTCTTTCAAACTCTAATTGACCTCTATGTCAGGACATGTTTACTGATATTTGGAAAACATGTTCTTTTCTGTCTCCATCCTATAATCCCGTTTATACCTGAGGTAATATTAACAATCATTCTCCTTATTCTGTGCATATATCCTTCAAATATTTATGTTGTTAGTATGTCCCTCCTTCATTAAGCTCTATCTGTGCAGATAGTACTTAGTTCTTTTAATCTTTTCTCATACATCAATCCCTCTGGTCCTTTAATCATGCTCCCTGATGTTCTTTGAATCTCTTCCAATTTCTTGACAGCTCTCTCGTGTTCGGATGCCCAGAACTGTTTACAGTATTCTAGGTGCTGTCTGATCAGCCTCACACAGAGTAGCTTTCTCCCCTTGATGGATCTTGATAGCCTGCCTTTGTGCTTGCAGTTCAAGGATGCTGCTTGGAGCCTCCGGTCAACATTTAAACTAGTAAACTAATGTCCACTATTTATTACAGGCATCTTTTAGAGTGTATTCCCATTCTAACCAATCAGTATGACGGCAACTTCTCAGAAATTATAGGCACAGATTTTGAACTTTGACCATTCTGAGGTGACTCTCAATATTCAAGGGTGTAGACTTTTTTTTTCCTGATTGCTATGGGTATGTGTTAAATACATATGTAAAAAAAATTGTCAAGTAAAGTCTTCCTATCAATTATGTATGTTCAGAGAGGACTTAGCTACTAGATGTTGTTGTGTTTGTTCAAACTCATAAGGACGTTGTACATTGCTGCACAACTCAAGGAAACACTGCACTGCCCTGGGCCTTCCTCACAATCATTGCTAAGCTTGAACTCTTTGTTGCAGCCACTGTGCTAATCCTTCTGTTTCAGGATCTTTCTCTTTTGTGCTGATGCTCTGCTTTAGTGTTAGGTTGTTAAGTGCAATGAAGTCAGTTCCAATATACAGTGGACCTAGTATGACAGAACAAGATACTGCCTGTACCATCCTCACAACTGTTCCTATGTGGAGCCTCGTGCTGTAGACCTGGTGTCAATCCATTTCAATGAGAGACTTCCTCTTTTCTTCTGATCCTCTACTTTAACAACCAAGATGTCTTTCCCCAGGGATTTGTCTTTCCAGTGTTTGGCCCAAAGTACATGAGACAAAATCTCTCCACTTTCACTTCTAAGGGGCATACTTCTTCCAAGACAGATTTATTTGTTCTTCTGGTAGTCCATATTACTTTGCATATTCTTCACCAACAGCATAATTTAAAGACATCCATTCTTCTTTGTCTTCCTTATTCATTGACCAGTTTTTATATATATGCTCACAATGCAATTGACCTGTCATTGCTGCTAGGTGCCCTCCTGCACTTCCACTTCATAGAAATCCTAGCTACAACAGAATGGAATGCTGCCCAGTTCTTGACCATACTCAGAATTGTTATTATATTTCAGCCCTTTGCCGCAGCCACTATGTCAATCCATCTCACCTAGGTCCTTTCTCTTTTTCGCCGCCATGCAAATTTACCAGCCATCATGTCCACCACCAGGGACTGGTCTCTCCTGATAACATGCTCAAAATATATGGCTGTCCTCGATTCGAAGGAACACTCTGGCAGTATTTCTTCCAAAAGAGATCTGTGTGTTCTTTTGGGAATCCATAACACTTTCAATATTTTTCATAAACACCATAATTCAAAATCATAGATTTTTCCATCCATGTCCAATTTTCATATGCATATGATGCAACTGAAAATACTATGGCTTGAGTCAGGTACACCTTTAGTTCTCAAAGTAACATCCTTGCTTTTTAACATTTTCAATAGGTTTATGCAGCATATTTATCCAGTGCAATGCATCTTATATCTTGACTGCTGCTTCCATGAGCATTGATCAAGGATTCAAGCAAGACAAAATCCTTAAAAAAATTTTGTTGGCCTGACAACCTTTTCTTGGATTATCAGTATGTTACTTGTTGGTCCAATTCTATGGATTTTAGCTCCTTTTACATTGAATTGGAATCCCTACTGAAAGCTGCTTGATCTTCATCAGAAAGTTCTTTAAGTCCTCCTCACTTTTCGCAAGCCAGGCTGCCTCATTTGTATAATGTATGTTGTTATTAAGCCTTGTGGTTGATATTTAATCGTTTGACAATTTGAGGATTAAGAGTGTTGGGGTGGAGCCTAGCTTGTCAATCAGATCACAGCCAATGAGGCCTTTGTGTGCGCATGGCCTTCTGAGAATTCTGGGAAAACCGGTACTTCCTCCTTGGAGGTGGGAGACTCTGTTCACACCCTGGGAGACAGAGCAGCTGACAAGACACATGGACCCATCCTGATGCAGAGACCCTTGCCAGTGCTGAGATGTTTCCAATGACATTGAATCCAAAGACTTTCTACCCACTGGCCTGTGATCTTCTACAATTGGCGTCATTACATGTGTTTCGTGAGTCTGAAGAGGATTTTATAGATTGGTATCAGACTTGATCTGGACTGGGCTGGGATGTTTTCTTAATGTTCAATTCCTCTTGTATATAAATCTCTTTCTTATACACATATGTGTGTCATACTCCACCCAGACTAATGCAACGTTACTCTGATCTTGATGCCACATTCTCGCTCATTTAATTTCGCTTTTTCTGATTGTTTGCTCAGCATATGAATTGAATAAGTATGGTGAAAGGATATGAGTCTCACACACACCTTTCCTGATCTTAAATCATGCCATATTCCCTTATTCTGTTCATACAACTGCTTCTTGACCAATTTACAGTTTCCACACGAGAACAACTTAGTGGTTTGGAATTCTCATTCTTCTCAAGGCTGTCCATGGTTTGATTATGATTCCCATAGTAGTATGGCTTTCCATAATCAATAAAGCACACGTAAATTTTTTTCTGGTATCCTCTGATTTCAGTTAAGATCTATCTGATATCAACAATGATATCCCTTGTCCCAAGTCCTCTTTTGAATCCAGACTTAACTCCTGATAGCAACATTTATTGGATGATCTTCAGCAAAATTTTACTTGCATATGATATCCAAAGGCTATTTGTATAGTTTGAAAATCCTATTCGGTCACCTTATTTGGAATGGGCACAAATATGGATTTCTTCCATTCAATTGTCTAGGTAACTGTCTTCCAAATTTCCTGGCATAGACAATTGAGGGCTTCCAGTATTTCATCATCGTGCTGAAACATTTCAATTGGTGTTCCATCAATTTCTGGATCCTTGTTTTTGACTGATGCTTTCAATTCAGCTTGGACTTCTTCCAGAATCATTGGTTCTTGCCTTTATGCTACATTTTTAAATAGCTGAATGTTGACTAGTTCATTGGGGTACAGTGACTATGTCTGTTGTTTCCATGTTCTTTTGATGCTTCCTGCATCGTTCAATGTTTTGCCTGTAAAATATTTCAAGATTGCAACTTGAGACTTGAGTTTTTTTCTTTTTTTAAAAAAATCATTTTATTAGGGGTTCATACAACTTAAAATGATTTTAAAAAATCATTTTATTAGGGGTTCATATCACAATCCATACATACATCAATTGTGTAAGGCATATTTGTACATTCATTGCCCAAGTTTTTTCTGTAGTTCTTTTAGTTTAAGATATTCTTGGTGTGCTCTTCCTTTTTCATTTTCTAACTCTAGGTCTTTGCACATCTCATTATAATGTGTTGTTTAGTCTTCTCCAGCTACCCTTTGAAATTTTCTCTTAAGCTCTTTGATGTCATTATTTCTTCCACTTACCTTAGATACTCCATCTTGATCTTTTCTTTTTTTTCCCTTGTCCATTTAATGACCCTTTGCTTTCTTCCTGTATGATGTTCTTGATGTCATCCCACGGCTCACCAAGTCTTCTGTCATTTACGTTTGTCGTAGTTACATGATCTCATGTCAACTTGAAGATATATGTAAATGGCGTTTGGCCTGTCAACCAGGTCACAACCTGATGACCTCACTTGCAGGCTGGTCTTCCTCTCTCTTCCTTCACCTTCCTGCTTGCAGGCCACTCTGAGATCTGACAGAACCCTGCGATGTTACCATTCCCATTGGATCCACACAACTTTGCACCCACCAGCCTGTGATATTCTTGCATTCTGCATTATTGCATGCGACCACATATGTCTGAAGAGAGATTTATGGACTATTATGGGACCAATGAACTTGAGTTGGACTGCGCCAGGATGTTTTATTACTTTGATATATAATTACTTCTTGACATAAAGCTCTCTTATACATATATTAGTGTCACTGGATTTGTTTTTCTAGTCAACCTGACCTCACACCACATTTAATGCATCAAACCTGTTGTTGAAAAGTTCTCAAAATCCTGATGGGATATATTCAAGGTTGTATCTTGACTCAAGTGGACTTGTTATAATTTTCTTCAGCTTCAACATGAACTTAACTGGACAATGGATGGCCACAATCAGCCCCTGGTCTGGTTCTGATATTGAGATTCTTTATCTCCTATTCCTACTGATGCAGTCCATTTTATTTCTGTGTGTTCTATCTGGAGTAATGCATGTGTATAGTGGCTTTTTTGTTTTTGTTAATAAATGTACTGGCAAAACAAAATCCTTGCACGAGTTTTTTAGCCTTGTTTCTATCTCCAGGACCATATTTTCCAGCTACTATTTCTTCCCCTTTCCAGCTTTCATCTTGGTTGCATTCCAATCAACAATAATTATCTTTCTTTCATGTTTAATTAATTTCCAAGTGAAGACATTGGATTTCTTAAATGTCTGCATCACTAGCTTTAGTAGTTGATGCATAAATTTGAATATTAGGTATATTGTTTGTATTGTCGTGGCTGCAGCAATTTTTCTATCACAGACAGTATTGTACTTCAAGAAAGATGGTTAAATATCCTTTTGGATGATGAGTGCAGCTCTTTCCTCTTGATTATGTCATTTCAGGCATAGTAAATGATGTTTTTCTGACTCAAAATGGCCAATACCAGTCCATTTTAGCACATAAATATCTAGAATGTTGACTTTTATGTGATTCATTTAATTTTTAAAGACTGCCAATTTTCTTAGATTAATACTTCATACATTGCAAGTTCCAATTATTAATATTTGCAAACTGTCTTCTCATATTGAGTGGTGACCGATCAGCAAATGAAGGTTCCAAAGGCTTTACTCTATTATTCCTTGGTCAACCCAACATTGAGAAGAGAGCTCTCCCTCAGACATATATTGAATGCTTGCCAACCTGAGTGGCTCATATTCTGGCACTATCTCTGATGATATTCTGTTTCACTCATTAGGTTTTTCAGTTAATGACAATGTTTCAATGGTGTTCAGAAGGTTTTCAGTGGCAAATTCCTCTGAAAAATCTCCATTTCCTTTTCATTGTCTGTTCTTAGTCTGGAAACCCCACTGAAACCTAATCACTTTGGGTGACCTTCCTGGTATGTGAAATACCAATGCCAAATCCTCCAGCCTCACAGCAACACACAAGCCAACCCAGTAAGACAAACTGGCGGACAAGTAAGTACTGGGAGATTGAAATACTAAAATTCAAAGGCATCAATATTTGACATTTATATATTGTCCAGCCTTCACATGCACTTGAAATAATTGAAAGCACCAGGCTTGGGTCAGATGCTCCTTAGTCCTCAAAGTAACATCTCTGCTTCTTACGACTATGAGATTAAATCCTCCACCACTTCGGTATTTGGTTTATCATGTTGTTGCTTTGGGTCTAGTTGTGAGAATTTTGTTTTCTTCATGTTGAGCTATAATCTGTGCTGAAGCCTAGAGTTTTTCCATCTTAATCTGTAAGTGCTTCAAGTCCTTTCACCCAGCAAAGTTGCATTCCCTGCATATCATAAGTTATTAAAGAGTCTTCCTTCAATACTGATACCATGTCCTTTCTATAGTCTGGCTTCTTAGATTATTTGCTCGGTATACAGATTGAGTGAGTGACACCCAGTTATCTGATTTTTTTATCCTGATTTTTAAGCCACCTGAAATCCCTTTATTTTATTCAACAAGTGTCTTCTGGTCTATGTTCAGATTTTGCATGATCACAACTAAGTGTCTTGGAATTCCCATTCTTCTCAATATTGTACATAATTTATTAAAATTCACACAGTTGAATGTCTTTACACAGTCAATAAACACAGGAAACACATTTCTAATGTTCATTGCTTTGAGTGAAGCTCCATCAGGCTTCACCAGTGATACTCCTCATTACACATCATCTGAATCCTGATTAAAATTATGGCAGTTATCAATTGATGCATTGCTCCCACATTTTAAATTATTTTCAGCACACATTTTTCTTTTGTGTGATATTAATGATATTGTTCAATGATTTGTTCACTCTATTGGATCATGTCTCTTTGTAATGGACACAAATATGGATCATTTCTGATATATTACCCAAATCATTGTCTTCCAAATTTCTTGGCCCAAAAGATTGTGTACATACTTTGTTGCAACAACTTGGTGAATCATCTCAATTGGTATTGTATCAATTCTGGAGCACACCGCCACTTTTCATTTCTTTAATTTAACCAAAATCTTTAGTAAATCTCAGACTTCTTCCCCGATTGTTGAACATCTGCTAACTGTTTTTGGTACAGTGTTTCTTCCATCACATTTTGATCATTCTGTGTTGTAAAAACATTTTTAATCATTTTATTGGGGGCTCATACAAGTATCACAATCCATACATCCAACCACTGTGTCAAGCACATTTGTACATTGTTGCCATCATCATTCTTAAAATATTTTTTTCTACTTGGACTCTTGATGTCAGCTCCTCATTTCCCCCCTCCCTTCCCCCTCTCCCCTCCCTCATGAACCCTTGATCATTTATAACTTATTATTTTGTCATACCTTATACTGTCCAACTTCTCCCATCACTCACTTTTCTGTTGTTGATCCTCCAGGGAAGAGGTTATATGTAGATCCTTGTAATCAGTTTCCACTTTCTATCCGACCTTTCTCTACCCTCCAGGTAGCGCCACTCTTACCACTGGTCCTGAAGGATCATCTGTCCTGGATTCCCTGCGTTTCCAGTTCCTATCTGTACCAATGTACATTTTCTGGTCTAGCCAGGTTTGTAAGGTAGAATTGGGATCATGATAGTGGGGGTGAGGGTGGGGGAGGAAGCATTTAAGAACTAGAGGAAAGTTGTATGTTTCATCGTTGCTACCCTGCACCCTGACTGGCTCATCTCCTCCCCACAACCCTTTTGTAAGGGGGTGTCCAGTTGCCTACAGATGGGCTTTGAGTCTCCACTCTGCACTCCTCCTCATTTACAATGATTTGATTTTTTGTTCTTTGATGCCTGATACCTGATCCCTTCAACACCTCGTGTCAAACAGGCTAGTGTGCATCTTTCATGTGGGCTTTGTTGTTTCTGAGCTAGATGGCTGCTTGTTTATCTTGAAGCCTTTAAGACTCCGGACACTATATCGTTTGATAGCTGGGCACCATCAGCTTTGTTTACTACATTTGCTTATGCACACATTTTTCTTCAGTGATCATATCGGGAAGGTGGGCACCACTGATATGATTTTTTGTCCACAGAGTCCTTCAGCGTTGCAGGTTTAGGTTTAATTCCCCCACCCCTTTAGGTTATCTCAGCTTGAGAAATGCCAATCACGTTCTTCAATTTTTGTTTTCTAATTACAGGTCTTTGCATACTTCATTATAATAATTTATTTCATTTATGGAGCCACCATTTAAAACTTCTGGTGATGACTTTTGCTTCTGTTTTTGTTTTGTTTTTTACTTTTTACTTTAGCTTGCCAGAGAAAGTTTCAGAATCAATTCTGACATTCACTTTAGTCTATCTTTTCCTTCCTCTCTTTTTAATTATCCTTCACTTTCTTCATCCTTGATGTAATTACACAACTTGTCTAGTTTTTAAAGATTAGAGTTCCATATGCAAAATTTATTCTTCCGATGGTCTCTAAATTAGCCCTTGGTATACTTGAAGCCCTATTTTGGCTCTTCTGAATTTGTGCTAATTTTCTTCCAATCCAATTTGAACTTGTCTCTGAGCAAATGATGATCTAATATAAAGTCTGCCCTGACTTTGTTCTAATGTTGAGTCCTTGCTGTGCTTTCTTTCTGCTGGGAATTGACTCTCAGCTCTACATTACTTTGTTGTCTGACCTTGACTAAATAACTGGTACCTCAGCTTCCTAATCTGTAAAATGATAACGAGAACATGCTTCACAAGCCTGTTGTGAGGAACCTAAAACATTCTTATGGATATGATTATAATAATGTCCACCATATTGGAAGAACACAAAGAAATGTTAGCTACCTCAATTTATTTCTTAGTTGCAATAAATTTACATAAATTCTCATCTTTTAAATTAGTTTGTTGAGTTTGAGAATATATTCTTCCATGTAAGCAACACACAAACTCTATTAATTTTTTTCAGTTCTTTATTTCTTCATTGTACTCAAAGCAAAACCTGAATCCTAAAAAGTTCCCTCATACTTCGGTCAATCCACCACTTCTAATAGGCCACCACTTACTTGATTTTTCTTATCACACTCCAGTTTTGCCATTTCTAGAGATGCATTTGAATTGAGTGAGATACAGGTATTCTTGTGTATCTGGTTCGGCTCTGCATAATATATTTGGGATTCATCCATATTATTACTAGTGCCAAAAGGTCACATATATTTTTGACAATAGAAACGTTCCACAATTATTTACTCAAACAGTGATAAAACTGGGGGTGGTTTCACTACTATAAATCATACTACTATGAAAATTCTTATATAAATATTTTTACAGATATATGTTTTCATTTCATCACATTGGAATAGGGTTGCTGGGTCAGAGGATAGGTGTATATTTAACTTTGCAAGAAATTGCAAGACTGCTCACAAAGTGATTCTAAAATGTTCACTCTTACCTGAAATGTGTGAGAATTCCCAAAACAATTGGTGTAATGAGTCTGTTTAATTTTAGCTATTCTGGTGGGTTTAAAAAGATATATAATTATGGATTTTCAAATGATAAATGGAGGATATTTAATTGCATTTATTGGTTACCCATGGATCTTCTTTTGTGAAGTACTAATTAAATAAGTTTCACATTAAAATATTATTTTTCATTGTTATTACATTGCAGTTGAACCTTCTATATATTATGAATGCAATCCTTTATCAGACATATGTATTGGTTTGCCTTTATATATTTTTTATTTTAGTAACATATTTTATTAAACCCACTAATAGCTTAAATATTAGAACTTCACATGAAACTAATACAAAAATAATAAGATATTTTACCTTCTCTATTTCATACTAACGCTTGACAGTATGGTGAGGATATTCACTGGATATTTTATACTGACAGAATGCTCATTTTGAACACTAACTTTTCCACATTTACTTACTTAAAAATAAAAAGAGTTTTCTCCAAATCTTTTATTATTTTTTTGTTGTGAAACTTAGCATACATAGAGAAAAAATATGAAACACAGTTGTATAGCTCAATTTGTTTTTAGAAAGCAAATACCCAAGTCATCACTACCCAGGTGAAAACAGGCTATGAGAAGACCCCTTTGTATGTGGCCCTGTCTTCATGGTGTCCTTTCTATCTTTACTCTCTCCCTCCCACGTGTTCCCAGCCTCCCTGTGGCCTTCAAAGGCTGCATCTTAGGGTATGGAAACCATTTTTTGAAAAATAGTGGTCTCATTTTTGTTTGTTTGTTTATGAGATAGAATAACTTTCCTGGGGAAAATGTTTACAAATTTTTCCATGTCATGAGATTCTTGATAATTTCATCATTTTTTCAGATGTATAATATTCCAATTTATGTTTTTACTAGAGTTTCTTTTTTTCCTCACAGATAAATATTTGGGTGTTCCCGTCTTTTTGCTACTATAAACAGTGCTGCAATGAACACAAGTATATATATCTGTTCATGCTTTCATCTTTAGTCCGTTGGAGTACATACAAAACTCATACATTAGCTCAGTAATTTTGTATTTCTATGTGAGTTTATTCTTTAGGGAAGCACCATATTGTTTTCCATAGCAGCTGCATAATTTTGCATCCCACCAATGGTGTATGAGTGTTCCAATCACTCCAGCATTCATTTTTGTTGTGTGATTCTTGTTTTAATTTTGCTATCAAGCCTGGTGTGAGGTGGTAACTTACTGTTATTTTAATCTGAATTTTCGCTTGTAGCTTATGATCAAGAACATTTCTTCACATAATTATTGGCCACCTGGACTTTATCGTTTGGTGAATATTCTTGTCTTTTACCCATTTTTAAATTGGATTGTTCGTGTTTTTCTCGTCGCGATGTAGTTTTCTACAGATTTTTGAGATTAGTCCTTTATTTGATATATCACTGCCAAAAACTTTTCAAAACCTGCGGGTTATTTTTCACTGTTCTGATGAAGTTTTTCATTGTATATAAATGTTATGTTTTAGGAAATCTCAGGCCTCTATTTTGTCTTCTGCATTGTTGATTTTTTTTTAATCTTATGTTTGGTAGTGAGTTTATATCTTGTATTTGGTCCTTAAACTTGTCCCCTTTTTTTAAATTAACATCTTTGTAGTTCTAGGGTTTACACTGAAGTCTTTAATATATCTTGAATAAGTTTTTATATATGGTGTAATCTATATGGACTGTTTCATTCTTTTGCAGGTGGAAATCCAATTTTTCCCAGCACTATTTGTTGAAGTGACTTTTTCCCCATTTAATGTGTTTTAGTATTTTTTCCAAAACCATGTGTCTTTAGGTAGTTGATTTTATTTCTGGGCTTTCTATTCTGATCCATTTGTCTTCATATCTACTGTTGTGACAATACCAGCTTGTTTTGGTTAACATGGTGGTTTAATTTGTTTTGAAATCCGGTATGAGTGGCCTAGTTTGTTGTTATGTGTTTGTGTGCTTGTTTTTTGCTTTCTGATAGTGCTTTGTGTATCGCGGGTTTCTTTTTTTACCACATAAAGTTGATAATTAGTTTTTTCCATTTCTTTGGGGAATTATCTTGGCCTTTGGGTCAGAATTGCATTATATTATTTATAGATTGCTTGTGGTCATGTCAAAATTTTCACTGTGTTAAATCTTCCTATCCATGAATATAGAATATTTATTGAGTCTTTGTGGTTTTCTAGATGCAAAAATATAACATCTACAAGGAGAGAGAGTTTGACTTCTTTGTCAGCTTGGCAAAGTTGTCTGATCTAGTTACGACTCCAGGACTGTATTAAATAAGAGTGTGATAAAGGGCAACCAGCCCTGCTTCCCATTTGGAGGGTTATGCTTTCAGTTTCTCTCCATGGAATGAAATGCTGGCTATCTATTTCATATATATGACCTAAGTTATGTTGTTAAATTTCTCTTCTATTCCAATTTTATTCAGGGTTTTTACCAAGAATCGATATTAGTTTTTGTCTCATGCCTTTTCTACATCAATTGGCACAATCATATGATTATTTTCTTTTGTTTTACTTATATGGTGGGTTTCATTAAGTTTTTTAAAATATTGAATCATCATTGTATACCTGATATAAAGCCCACTTGATCACAACGTATGTTTCTAATTTTTTTTGAGTTCAACATTTTAGAATTGTATCGAAGGTTTCTGCATCTATATTCATAAGAGACATAGATTTATAATTTTATATTCTGGTAATTGCTGTGCCTGATTTGTGTATCAGGTTAATGCTTGCTTCATATAATGAGTTTGGTAATGTGTTATACTTTTCTAGAATCTGGAATTGTCTGTTTAGACTTTATATTAACTTGTCCCTAAATAAGTGGTAGAAATTCCCAGTTGAACAATTTGGCCCTGCACTTTTTGTTTTGGGGAATTTTTAGTGAGCCAATTTATTTCTTTTTTTCTTATATGTCTGTTAAAGTCTTATATACCAATCTGTGTTAATATAGGTAGGTAATACCATTATAGAAATCTGTTCATGTTTTTTCTAGTTTCTCAAAATTTTTGTAGTAAGTCCTTTGTAATATTATATAACTATATTTTTATTTTGATGAGCTATTTCATATTTCCATCTTGTTTATTATTCATATAATTTGCTTATCTTTTGTTAAATTTGCAAATGTTGATCAAATTTTTAATCCTTACAAAGAATCAACTTCTTGTCTTGTTGATTTTTTCTATTGTTTTTCTGTTCTCTGATTCACATTTTTCTGCTCTAATCTATAATTTATTTCCTCCTGGTGGCTAAGAGCTGGTTGTGCTGCTCATGTTCTAATTGTTGTACATGTTTCAGTATGATGTTGATTTTTTTCTTGTTTTTTACATACATACTTATACATACTTATATACATATTTTTTAATATACATACTTATATACATATATACTTTTATACACATACATATACTATAAATTTCTGGGTACTATTTTTTCCTATCCCAATGGTTTTGGTCTGTTTTCTTTAGTTCTCATAAGGAAATTTTTTAAAGCACTCTTTATTTTAAGTGCCTGCCCCACTTTCTAAGTAACATGCTGTTTAATTTTCATATTATTTATTTATTTTTGTTCTATTTTCCTGTTATTGAGGCAGATTTGTCTTCTCACAGTGTGGGTTCAATCATGTTTGCTCCCCACCCGCACAATCTTGCCCCTCCAGGTATATTGGGGGAGGAGTGCCACTTTCCTCTGTGGCATTAAATTAAGTCTTAGGTCTCAGGTAGGTGTGCGAAGTAAGGAGTCAGATCACTTCTCTTTCCTAGTGCCACACATGGAGCACTGCAGGGAAGGGTAGCCCAGTGGCATCTTCTTGGGGCAACAAAGAAATCACAGCCTTTTCAGTTCTTGTGTGAGGTTTCTCCTTCTGAATTATCAAACTATGTCTCATTCAGACTTCTGTTCTACCAGGTTGGTTTAGAACTCACTTTTTTCTTTTGTTATTCTCCATTTTTTTTGAGGTCTTTACTTAAAGAGAGTGAGAACAGAGTGGCTGACTATATGTCTGTGTTTTCCCCAGCATTTGTCTTTATATTCTCTGAACAATAGCTTTTGAAGAACAACATTTATCTTTTCTTTTCTTCCCCTTGATAATGACAAGCTTTTCAGGTAAGCTTTCCATAAAATGTTCATCAATCATGAGTTGTGGAAGTATTTTCCTAGCTTGCCTGATAAATATTTTATAGTTTTAGGCCTGTAGTATATAAGTTTATAATAATCTCTGTTTATTTTATTTCTATGGCATGAAAAAGGAGTTAAAAGACTATCTGAGTGTGTGCCTTTTTTGCACAACTGTTGTTTTTGATTTTGAATGGGATCTTCTTCCTCTTTGAATTGTTTTGGTACATTTTCTTGAAAATCAGTTGACCCGTACATGTGAACGTTGCAGAAGAAAATGTATCTACTAATTGAGAGAATGATCTGCTACATGAGGGGCTGTGAGGGAAATCTCTGTCTTCAGGAGAAATTCAGATTATATTAGAACAAGCATATGAACAGAACTGCTCCACTCAAAAGTTACCACTTCACCCCCACCCACCAGCTTTTCCTTGAGAAATGATGCCTGTGGCCTGAAGCTGCTACGTGTCCTTATATGCACTCTTTTATGAATTTATTACTTTCTACTCTTCACCTTAGACTTATGACAGAGACTGTCATACTTTTCTCCCAGATACCCTGAGATAAAGATATGCATATGGGTAGTTTAATGTGACGTGATCTTTAAAAAGCACGAGGGGAGGGATTCAAATGGTGAGAAAAAAAGAAGAAATGCCCCCTAAATGGTGTGTCAGTGAAAGAAACACTGCTGCAGACAAAAGTGCAATCTCTTTAGTGACCCCACAAGGAGCTGCATAGAAGTTGCCTGGAAATGGTGCCCCTCAGGGGGCGAGAAAGCTGTGGTATTTACTCTCTGATTTCCATCTATCATTAGTTAAGGTTAAAACATCAATTGACACAACATATCCTTATGGTGCCAGAGTAAATCCTTAGATGGTGAAGCAAAAAGAGGGAATCATTTGAGATCAAAAGCTGTTACAATTCCAGGATCTATCCAACAAAGCAACATGTAAAGCCAAATGTGGGTTGACGGACTAAGGAATAATACATAAACAGCATCTGCTATAGGTCAACACTTTCACCAAACTAATTTATTCATGCTACCTCTTGAATCAACACTATTGTCTTTTGACATTTGAAGACGGGAGCCATTCAGAATCTTATTAAAAGGACTAAATATATGAGGATCCATAGAATACACTGCATTCCCAGGTGCTGTAGCCTGCCCTAAGGCCATAATTAATCTTCATCAATCCCCTGTTTTATCACCCATTATAGATTTTTCTCACTCTTGACCAGCACTTCTACTTGCCCAATAAATGATCCTGACACCCATCCATGCAGGGTCAGAGGCCTGGTTATCTTGCCCTTGTCAGGCTGGGGTTACTCCAATTGTCCACTTACTGTTATCAACAGGTACAGAAGAGCTAAGCAAATATCCCGTGTTCCAAACATAATCTTCCTTGTCCCATTTTATTTCATTATTATTTTTAATCATTTTATTGGGGGCTTATACAACTCTTATCACAATCCATACATCCATCAATTGTATAAAGCATATTTGTACATTTGTTATCCTCATCATTCTCAAAACATTTGCTCTCCACGTAAGCCCCTGGTATCAGCTCCTCATTTTTCGCACTCCCTTCCCACTCTCCCCTCCCTCACAAACACTTGATAATTTATAAATTATTATTTTGTCATATCTTACACTGTCTGATACCCTGTCCCATTTTAAAGCATCAATCTTATATTCTCATGATAATTAATTATAATCACCCCTATCTATTATTAATTACATATATAGTAAATACGTTCACTAAAGTGACAATGAATGCACTAACAGTGATATACTGCCCTTTTTGAGAAACACAATTTATTGTTGGCTAGCTTATGTAAGTCATGATTCAGATAGGAAATCTGTGATTAGGGGTACTGTAACACATATAGTAAATATAATTGTAATTAAAATATATAGTAACTCATATATAGATCAAATACATTATAAACATACAATAACAGTCATCAATAGCTGCCATGACTTACATTAAATATGTAACAGTTGGGCCTACCCAACTTTAATTCTTTTATTATAGTATTAGGGCTGTAATTTATCTGGGAAATGTTACTTCTGATTTACTCATTCAGTAAGAAATGAGAGATAATTCCAAGGACTTTCACTTGCCCCTTTCTATTGGTTTTTGGTCATTTGACTCTTTAGATCCTAACCATGTCCACTCACTAGGTCAGTCACCAAGTATAGCCATCACAATTATAGAGTCAAGAGGTGGAAGAGTAACACAGTGTGAAAGTGTATAATCAATGAAGCCACTATAATGTAGATATAGCTCAGGATCAATTTACCATCTATCTACTACAGGCCCTGAATTTTAGCAGAGGGACCACAGAAACATTTGAATCTCCTGGTATAAATTTCAATTCAGATCTTCTCCCCAATATTTCTAGGACATAATCAATATCCTATTTTCACTTATAGAAATTTACTGTATTATATGTTTCTAAGAAGTAGTGGTCTGTTTAAAGTAAAACAAATGATCTTTGATGGAGGGAGGAACTCCTAAAGCCCTAATTTATAGCATTTTCATACCACGGAGAATCGTAAGGCTACCAATATGATGTTATTCCCAACAAAGTTGGGAAGAAATTTGCATACTTGACACTTGTAAGCTTATACAAGCTAGCTCTAGCATAGCACTGGGGATAGGTTCCTTCAAAAATAATTGAGAAATATTTATTTTATAACTTTTTAACATGTCCCAGTGTTCTTTATCAAAGGAATCCTATCCTTCCTTCAATTATGGACTTTTATGTTAAAGAACGAGGGATTGAACACTGGGAAAGGGATCATAATTTCCCATTATAACAGCAGACAAGATCGATGAAGAGCAGTTCTTACATAGTTCTTGGTTATATAGCCAAAAATTACGCTTGTTGGTTGAGATAGTTTATTGTGCCAGCCTGGCCGATAAACACAAGTGGGATTAACTGAAGGGCAGAGAGATAAATGGCTTGGTGAATCTCGCCTTTCTTGTCTCTCGCTCTTTGATCATCGGACCAGTGTGCAGCTGCCTTGCTTATTCTGTGCCTCAATTTAAAGGTTACACTACCTGTGGGATGCCTAGCCTGTGGATTCTGTCGCTGTAAGTTGAGGTCCCTTTAAGACATTGCTGGAGCTGGGGACTGGCAGTTGGTGACCTGGCTGGTAGTTGGTGACCTACCTTCTGATTGGCTGCTGTGCTGACATAGCCTAGCTCTCTCTATAATAGAGGAAGATCTGGCAGCAGATTCGACTGGAAGGACTGCTAGTCTCTCACATCTCTCTCACGGCAGTGAGTTGAATTGAGCCATTTGTAGTGTTTTATAATTTAACTGCTTCTTTCTTGTATTATATATTTAACTGTATATGATTTAACAGTTCATTCCTTGTTATATATCTACTTATCTTTATAAATAAATATATTAAATTATCAGCAATTTGGTTTTATCTCTCTAGAGAACCCTGTCTAACACATTGGTTTCTCATCGAACAGCAGACACCAGAATTCACTAGACATTCATTGACATTCCTGGAGTTCACGATCTTTGAAATGTCCGTTTTATTTTGTGTTTAATTATGGTAAGATCACTTGCCTCCAGTCATGATGTTGCTTTTTTTTTCTATCCTAAAATTAGATTAGAAAAGAAACCAGGGAAACTGAAATAGTCACTTGAGTTGTGAACATCCTAGGAATTGTTCTACTCAGTTGCAGATGAACTTTGTTGACCAATGAGAAACGGGGTAGCACATCAAGAGCAATCTACATCAATGATGAAATGAGATAATTTTGTTTCATCTTGAAAGAATAGTAACAGTGGTCATATAGTAAAATCAAACATTAGTATCGATGCCATGACTTGTACATGTTTTTATGTATCTTCTCTTTTCAATTTCATTTAATCAGTTAGAGAAGTCAAAGTTACTGAATCTAAGCTTGGGAGAATATGAGATCTATAAAATATGAAGATAAGTATGTATTTGAGTAAAATAATTTGTTTGATGAGGTAGTTAGTTTATTGTGCCAATCTGGCCAATAAACATATGTGGGGTTAATTGAAGGGCAGAGAGATAAATGGCTCCGTGAGCCTCACCTTTCGAGTTCTCAGGTCTCTTGCTTCTGATGGTCGGACCAGGGTGCAGCTGCCTTAGCCTGTTCCCTGCATTAGCTTGCAAGGCTCATTTCCTGCAAGACATCCCTGAGAAGCCACATGCACTTACCCTGATGCAGCCCTGGGTGCTGGAGCACCCGTGTGGAGACCCCTGCAAGTGCTGAGATGCTTAAACATTTACTGACTCGGTTTTCCCCCTGCAGTTGGCATCATTAAATCTGTTTTGTGAGATGGAGGAGGACTGTGTGGATTAGTGGTGGACATAAGGGTTAATGTTGGAATTGTGGGCTTGGGCAGCACTGAGTTGGGATGTTTTCTTGATGCACACTACCCTTTATATAAAACTCTCTCTTATACATGAGTTGCTGTGGATTTGTTTCTCTAAAGTACCCAGACTAACATTTGATAGTCTATAGAAAACTTGAGTTTAGCAATGTTGTTTAAAGTTATACTTCAGTATTTCTCCACATTGACTCTCCTGCCAGTGCTTTATTTTGTCCAAAGGATCCACTGGACAAAGTTCTTTATATGCTTATCTTCTGTGCCTTTGTTTCTGACTCTATCTCTTTCTCTGATTCACCACTACTTTTTAAAAATCTGCTATATTTAATAAGTATTTTAGTGGTTTTACCTAATTTGCTGTAGAGTTCTTTTAAATAACTTTTAATTATAAATTAGGTGAGGGTTTACATTTCAGATCATCGCTTTATATTCAGTAGTTCAGACTATTAATGAACACCCTCCAGTTGCTTATGCTTCACAGACTTTTTGATTTTTTCCCCCCTTGTGTGGACCACCATCTCACATTTCTCCTGAGTTAACACCTGTCTATTGCTCCATCTTCGCTCCCTTGTCCTTGTCCCTTTGGCAAGCTCCAAAGTGTTTTCTCTTTGGTATGACAGTTTTTCCCCCCCTTATATCAGTGGTCTCATATATTTTTCTGTTTTGTACGTACTCAGAGTTTATCTTTTTTCTACACACACTCTTGAATAAATTCTTCATGTCTCTGTCTCTGCGTTGTTGTTGTTGTTGTTGTGGATACTAGGTACTGTGGAGTCAGTTCCTATCCCAAGCAATCCTATGTACAACAGAAGCAAACACTGCCAGATCCTGCATCCTCCTCACAATGGTGCTAATAGTCTTGCCCATTGCTGCAGCCACTGTGTCCGTCCTCATGGAGGAGCTTCCTCTTTATTTCTGATCCTCTACCAAGCATGTCCCTGCCCAGGGACAGGGCTTTCCCAATAAGATCTCCAAAGTATGTGAGATGAAAATCACAGCATACATGCTTCTAAAGAGAATTATGGTTGTATTTCTTTCAAGACAATTTTTGTGGTATTTATGGTAGTCCAAAGTATTTTCAGTATTCTTCATCTTTATTTCTATATCCATGTAAATGTTTAGCCCAATTTATATGAGAAATTCTAAATGAACATACTTGAATATATGAATGTGTCGAATGGAGTAAGAGGAAACAAGGGCAACTCATCACTAGGGCATTGAAACTGGAAAGAGGAAAAAAATGTTGAAAATGAGCTCCAATCTTGAGTCATATCCTGGTTATAGCACATCTCAGCAAGTAACTTCTAGCAGTGGCTACTTCATCTGTCAACCTAGAAGCATAGGACTTGGTTGTAAGGATGAGTGTCAGAGGCCGAGAAAGTGGATGGTAGCCTCACAATTGGCCTCACTCCTTTATTTTTCTGTAAGAGTTTTGAATTTCCACAAAATCATCATCCACATTCCTGACCTATACATTCATTAAATAGCCTCTTCAGAAGAAGTCTTTTTGAAACATGGACTCTAGATTCAGAAAACCTTGGATTTCAAGCCCAGTCCTGTCACTTACCAGCCAAGTGATCTTTCGGAACCTCATTTCCCTGGATATGTAAAGTTAGATTCTTACTAGTAGCTGCTCCAAGTGAAGGTTCAATAATGCACACTATAGTTTTCTTACTGGTGATTCACTGTAAGCCCTCGATAACTATTTACTGTGACTCTGTGTTAGTTATGTATTTGGGTTCATAATTATTCCATAGAGTTTGGGTTAAGCCTTTCTAGTAACTTTGTTCATCAGTCCTGCCTGGCAATATAGGAAATGATTCTGTTGTGAATTTCTGATCAATGTGATTTAATTTAGTGGGACTATTGCTGTTAACCTTAGGATAGTGCTTGACAATAGAAACACTGAGACTCCTACTCGTTAATAGGTAAATGCCAAGAGGTAGAAATAAGAGAGGGGAAACTGTTAAATGTCTATAGAGGAAAATAAGGAACCTTTTTCTATATTGAAAGGTTAAATAAGTAGAATATATTTATATCTGAGTTGTTGGCTATGTCTCAGATTAGCCAGCAAAGACTTAATGTTGCTTGTATTAATAGAGTCATGTGGGGATAAAGCTGTTAAAATAGACATCTATAAAAAGAAAAGCAAGTCAAAAGAAATAACAGTACATGAATATACCAGAAATCCTAGGCTAATCTAATTAGTATAATAGGATTTTGGAATTAGTTATCCAGTGGGCAAGAAAACTAGAAACTGACTAGAACGAATAGCAGACTATGTTTTAAAGAACTAAAGAGTTATTTTCTCTACTGGGAAGTAGTGACCTCTTAGGAAAGTCCTCCCTGTTTGTGACAAATGATGCATCGGCATATGCCATTAAGAAAGAGATTCACGACATGTGATTCGGGAGCAGCCCTGGTAGCACAGTGCTTGCGTTTCAGGTTGCTAACTGGAAGGTCAGTAGTTCCAAACCATCAGCCCTCTGTGGGAAAAAGACAAGGCTTTCTACTCCTCCCCTGTAGGGTTATAGTCTTGGAAACCCACAGGGGCAGTTCTACTCTGTCCCATAGGGTCATTATAAGTCAGAGTACACTGCATGACAGTGAGTTTGAGTGAGATGTAATTCAGTAATTCATTTGCTGAAAGAAAGAACAAAGATGCTGCCTATGGCTCAAACTCTTAGACCCTCTGGCTTAGCAGTAATGACTGAGTAGTGAAAGAGAGTGGCCATATGCCTGTAACTCGCAGTGCAGAGGAAAAGTATTGCCCACTTAATCGAAAGTTACAAAAGAATCATGGGTACGTGGTACAATATCTAAGACTGTCTACCAAAGGCAGCTTTTCTTTTTGACCACAATGTAAGTTTAAATGAAATATAGTTTTCCTCCATTAGACAAAGCATCGAGCTTCAGGACTTTGTAACTGAAGTGCAGTTAACTATTTAAAATGCGACTCAAGGCAACACTACTTCTGGAAGTACTTGATGACTACTCTGCTAAGGCAAGGTGTTCATTCCCTTTGATGGGGGCCAGATCCAAGGATACATTATTGTCAAAATTATCTTTGAATCCCCCAAACACAGGGGTAGTCTTCATTCATTCAGTTCTAATGAATGGTACAGGGCCTGCAACATAGTACTCATAGGTTCATTGGTTGTTTCTGTGAATGAATACAATTTACAATTTGTGAAACAAATTCATTCAAGCAATTTATGAAACATATGATCAAAAATATAGGAGACAAGAAAAAAGAGGTAAAAATAGAGTGCTTATATAAAATAGTATTAAAAATTTCCTGAAACTTTGGTATAAGAAGAGTAATGAGTTAGCAATCCATGGGTAAACAGAGGTGGTATTTATAATGATTTGAGTACTTAGAAATCAAGGCTATCGGACACAAAAGTGGCTATATTCCCAGTAAAATGAGTGCCTAAGCCTATTATTTAATAAACAGGAAAAAATGTGGAAAGAAAGAATAACTCTACCTTCATATATACTTGCATATACCAAAATATACAAGGCAGTGCCTGTTAAGTGCACATTTGTATTAGAAACATTTATGATGCTTTACCTCATTAATTCATTCATTATTTACAATTATTCACTTAACACTTACTTGATGTCATCCATTAAAGAGAAGGGGGGTTAACATTCTAAGCAGCACTATCATCCTACTCTTGGCTGCTATTCCGCTCCTAGATGGAACCTTTATCAAGGGTCAGTGAGGAAAGCTGGCATTTGTCAGGATAGGTACTTTGCTCGCCTCTGCTGACAAGGTGGACTCCATGTATGTCATACTACGATGCTTTAATGGCTGGCGCTTTCTTCTCTTCCATCATCCGGTCCACCTTTTCTTTCCTTTTCTGCCCTTTTCTTCTTTCTCCCAATTGTCCATTCATATTGTAAGCTAATCTTTGCAACAGCTCCTTAGCTGTGTGACTTAGAAGAAGTCACTGACTTGGTCAGTTTCAGGATCTTGGTTTCGGCATCCATTTACAGATCATTGGAATACACTAAGCTCCTGCTGCTCCAGGTGTGGACTTCTCGCCACACCTCTCTGTCTATCTTTACCTTGACTTGCATTTCCATACAAAAGAAGAGCCTGGGCACAGGCTTTTGGGCAGCAGGGCTATTTTGGAAAATGACCCTAGGGTCCATGAGTAGAAGTCCTGGGGAAATAAAAAAGGAAAAGATGGAAAGCCATCGCCTTGGAGACTTGGGGAATTGTGAAATACGTCAAAGGGGAAAGCAACCCGTCCACGGGTGTTCCATTCGGTAGATCACTGCTATCCGGGTCTGGCCTCCAAGCCTTCGCCAATGCTTGGAATGTGCCTCTGAATTGTCTGCCCAGAGACATGGAAAAAGTAATAGTTACCCCCAGCGTGTGTCAAAGGTTTGCTCGGGGAATATTGGTACTCCCATTCCTACTCAGCTAGAAAGGCTGATTAGGTTCTTGCAACAGCCCCAGGATAGAGGTAGATAAGAACTAAATGAGGACTTTTTTTGTCTTTGTACTAATATGAATTTACCCTTACCACCTTACTGTGATTTTGGTGTTTTATTGTTTTCTGTTGGGTCTTCCAGCTGTGAAGCACAGGAAGAGTGGATGTATAATAATAATAACTGATACAAGGGGACAGAAGGAATACAGGACTTAGGGGTGGGAGATAAGGAGTAAATTAGGAAGGGGGGTGGGGGGAGGGAGCAGGAGACTGGATTGAGATCACATAAATCATTTTAAAGGCAATTTAACCATGGGAGTGTGTGTGGATGTTCTAAAATTCATGTGGTAATGAATGTACAATTCTCCTTGATATGATTGGATGATTGAATTATTGTCTGGTATGATATGTAAACTACATGCCAATAAAACTGTTGGGGCAAAAACCAGACTACGTAAGAGATGCACAATTTCACTAAGACCAGGGTCTCTGAGGCTACACCTAAGAAGAGCAGGTTGCTGTACCAAAGACCAAAATTAGGACAGCAACTAAAAGGTGGATGATGAAATATGAAAAGAGTAAAAATTCTATATCTAATACCCAAGTTTTCCCTTTCTCAAAATTGTTTAAGTGCTGATATTATCGACTTCAAATTTGCCCGTTGACTAAACATCAGAATAATCCCATTTCCACAAGCACACAGGCTTGTTGGAAGGTTTTAGTTTTGTGCCATCAGGTCGGTTCCAACCCAAGCGACCCTCTGCCCCACAGAAGGAAACTCTGCCTGGTCCCGCGCCATCCTCACAACGGTTCCTATGGTTGGTTACGCTCATTGGTGCAGCCACGGTGTCAGTCTAGCTCCTGACTGCCTCGTCTTTTTTCACTGCCCATCTCCTTTACCAAGCATGATGCCCTTCCTTCCCCCGGGACCGGTCTTTCCTGACAACATGTCTAAAGGGTGTAAGAAGTCTCCTCATCCTTGCCTATGAGGAGCCCTGTGGATGGACCTCTTCCTAAACAGATTTGTTTGTTGTGTCAGCAAGTCCGTGATACATTCACTATTCTTCACCAGCACCACAATTCAAAAGCACCGATTCTTCTTAGGTCTTCTTTATTCCATGTACCATTTTCACAAGCATCATATGAAGCAATTGAAAATATCATGTCTTAGGTTGGATCTGGTGATTTGCATGTCCCAAATGCTCCATTACCCTTCCCCTTTCTGATTCCCACCCAAGTTCATTACAATATTGACAGCTATGATTAATGAACATCTGCAATAAACCAGGCACTATCTTAGGAACTTACATGTGTGCTGGTGTCACTAAGCGGCTAACAGAACAGTTAGTGGTTCGAACCCACCAGCAGCTCCAGAAAGAAATATGGGATCGTCTGTTACCATATAGATTAGTTTTGGGAAGCCTATGAGAAAGTTCTCTGATACAGAGTACTGTTAGAAATTAGAATTTACTGGATGGCAATGGGTTTAGTTTGGTCCAGAGACTCAGTGGTTAAGCACTGGGCTTCAAGGCTGATGGTTTGACCACACGCAAAGGTCTGGAAATGCATTCCTATACCAAGGCCAAAACCAAGAGTCAAACTCATAGAGAACTGATAGGACAGAACAGAAGTGCCTTTGTAAGTTTCTGAGACTCAAAGATGAATAAAATGCCCAGTCTTTCTCCAGAGAAAATCCTTTTGGGCAATTCTGCTCTATTACAAGGGTTTATAGTTAGTTGATAATCAATTAGTGGACAACAACAACAGCAACTATTGGACACTTGGGATACATTGTCTAACCCTAAACAACCTGCTCTTATCAGGTTAGTGCAGATAACTCAGATCATAAATAAGGAAAGGGAGTTGTCGGGGAGGGAAGTGGCTTGACTCCCTGGTTTGGCATAACAGATAAGAGGTTCACCTGGGATTTAAATCTACAGCTATCTCGAAGTGCAGGCTGTTTCCAGGTGTGAAAATGATCTCAGTGAGTGCTCATGTTTGGCATTAGGGTTTTTTTCTCAGCTCTAGGTTTGCATTCTTATCCCATTTGACCTGAAGACTGGCTTGGATGTTCTGCTTAATCACATGTCGAAAAATCCAGCTGCTTTGACCTCATCCACTAGCTCAGCTTCTGTTAGCAGGTAGACTGGCCTCGCTTAGAACCGACAGCTTCTTAATTTTGCCTTTCTGCCTGTTTCACTGGGAACCATCATGCAATCAAATTAGGTCCCGAACCTTTTCCTTATATAAGCATATTTGACTGCTGTGTCTTCTGCTGTTTCATTTTACACTGGCAGAATAAGGTCAGATAACGCAAAGAACAGTAAGTATCCTTAAACTTGGAGAAAGCTTAGAATCAGAGAATGAAGGACTCTCAGAGGTGAAGGGAAGCTAGCAGTCTTTTAGCCAACTCTGTACTCCTTTCCCCTCCGAATGCACCTTTTCTGTGTTTGCTTCTTGACGGCAGGTCATTCAGTGTCTCCGACAAGCGTATCTTGACTGCCCCAATCACCTTTTCAATGTAATTTTCTTTTCCTGGTCATAGTGATGAGGAGAGGAGTCCGAGCCTGATGCAGGCTAGCTCATCCTTGGAGACAGGAACAGTGATGGCAGGAAAGCAGAGGAGAGAGAAGCAGCCCTCGTGACGTAGAGTGCTCCACGTTCAGCTGCTAACCGCAGGGTCAGCGGTGCAAATCAACAGTTGCTCCAAAGGAGAAAGATGTGGCTGTTGTGTTTCCTAAAAATCTAAAGTTTCAGAAACCCCGAATAACTCAAACAAATAAGTAAATAACCATGAAAACCCACTGTCATTGAGTTGATGCAGACTCATTCTCAGAGAACTGCCCTGTGAGTTTTGGAAAACCGTAACTGTTTACAGGAGAAGGGCCATCTTTCCCTCATGGAGAGACCTGCTAACCTTTCGGATCACAGTTCAGCTAGTAACCACTGCATCGCCAGGGGGAATGGGCAATTTCCCGCCTTGGAATCAACTCAAGGGCAGTGGGCTTTGCTTATTTGTTTGTTTACTTTGTTTTTTTAGTTATAAGGCCAAAGGGGGAGGGAACAAGCCTCTCTTGCCCACTAAGTAGGTTGAGAAGCAAAGAAATTTGGTTTGATACAAAGGAGACCGTAAACAATTTTCATTAAAACAGAATAAACAAACTAAGAGTGGTAAGTGGAGAAAGATTACAGTCTGTTTTCTAGACCCATTGCCAATTATATGCCCGCCTTCTTATTGCCTACATACCTTACTTGTTAAAAGTTATTCCAGTAAATTTTTATCTGCCCCACCCCCACACCTTTTGGTTTTATATTCTTTTTACAACTGCAATCATTCCCACGGATACAAATAGAGCTGTTTTTGATGACCTGGGACACTGCCTCCTGAATTTCTTTCATTAGCCAGTAAATCCAGTGGTTATAAAATGCTTCCTTACGTTGAACTGAAAGCACTTTGCCTACACCTTTCACATGTTCGGTTCTATTGTTGGTCCTTTGGGACCAAAAATAAAACCAAGGTAATGCCATTTTATTAATTCCTACCTTTCTACTGTTTGAAGGCAACCATCCTGACTCCACTGCCTCCCACCCAGGTTAAGTGCCCTCCGTTCCTTTCATTTTCCATATGGCGGGGTTTAGAATACCATGATAATATCAACAGTACTCTTATGGCTACACAGAGAATTGTTAGTCCCTCCCCCTGTACGTGGAGCCTACGTGTAAGTGCCACATCCCTGATTTAGCTGGCACTAGACACTTGGTGATCCTATCCATGTCACAGTATGACTATGTACTAATATTTAAGGCGATTTTTTGCTTCTGAAAATAGATCACCAGACTTTTATTCTGGTGTGCCTCTGGGTAGACTCAGATCTCCCACCTTTCGATTAGCAGTCAGGCACATTAGCCATTTGCACCACGTTAGTGGGCTTTCCTGAGTGGTGCAAACTTGTTAATGTACTGTGCTGGTAAATAAAGGTTGGAGGTTGGAGTCCAGCCAGAGATGCTTAGAAATCAAGGTCTGGTGATCTGTTCTGTTTAAAAATCTATGGAGTCAGAGTTCACTAGACAACAACTGGGTTAATACATATTGATGTGGGCCAGTTATACCCTGTCTCCAGGGTCTTATTTTATTATTAAAGTTGGAATCTCTATGAACCCAAATGTGTATTTGTGTGTGTGTGTTTCAAAATGACAATCAGAGCCCATGAAATTTGGACAAAGGATGTAAAAGAAGCAGTCACTTTCATGTAATTCCAAAGTCAAGCAGGTATACTAACTACGTGTGATATTGTGTTTGACATAAGACATGGGCCAACAGGGGAGCAGAGTATGCCTCAACAGTTAGATGATTGTGTTAATACAGACTGGGATTTATCATTATGTTTGTCTCATTCAGAGAAGAATTTGATGTGATCGCTGCTGCTGCTACATCACTGCCAGGCAACAGAGGTTGAAATGTATTCTCCAGAAGATCCTGCGGGCACAGCCACCTGGGATTGACAGAGAGAGGCACTGGGTGTCACTGTTGAGTCACACAAAGGCAACTCTGCTTGCTTATAGAAGTCTGTCTCCTTAAAGAGACCAGGAGCAGGAAGTTTGGGCTGGCTGCCTTTCCCTTCTTGTCTGCATCTTTTCATTTGAGTTAACACAGATCATCCCTCTGCTTGCTTCCCCTCGAGGAGTGGGGCAGATGTGCCCACGTCAGTATGAGACTTAGCTGCCTCAGGTATTGCTTAATGAGATGGTCTGTCCTTGATCTGCCTGGTGGTCCTAAGATAGAGGTCTGCTTTCATACCTTGGTGCAATAAGCAGTCATTCCCACTAGCAGGGAAAGGAGGTCACCCCAAGTCCCTACACCCAGAACTTATTGAGTCTTACAACTGTCTTCACAGCAAATAAACCCTTTCACTCCACAGGTTGTGATTATTCCAAATTCTAACACTGCAATTCCAGTTTCAGTAAAGTATCAGAGACACATTTCAGTTCATCAGATGAGTGCTGGCTTTGATCAAAGCAGAAGTAGGTGCAACTGTAGGTATGGAGTAATGAGTGGGGCAAGGAGAGAAATTGATGAGAAGATAGAAGCACAAAGCTCAGAGATGGTCTCCTGTGCAAATCCTGACCCTCGGAGGAGTCTGGCCTGATTCAGGCAAAGGTGGTGAGCTTTTCCACCATGTACCTTCTCTTGCTGGAACCTGAAAATTGACTACCCTTTAAAAGAACTCGGGTTACTTTGCAGGGGCTGGTTCTCAGTTATTAGAGAAATGCAATAAAAATGTAAATAGATAAGTTCTGCATCCTAAAGATTGATTCTAGATATGAGAAAGCCCCCTACATCAGTTTGTTTATAGACTCCACAGGTAACTCCAGTGCATATCCAAACAACACTCTTCCAGGACTATTATATAAAGTATGTATACACTTTCAAAAAATTGTCCACAACCGATATAGGTATATTATATATATTTTTTGCTTCCTCTGGCATGCAGTGCTGAGTTGTAGCCAGAGACATCCTTCCAAAATGCAAATATGATCACTCTGTCTTCTCTCCGAAACGCCTCAATGGCCAGTTGCCATGTGTATGTCAACCCCAAGCTGATTCACCTGCTATTTCAGTCCACACTCACTGGCCCCTCTGATTGTAGAACAACAAAATTTTCCATCCACACACTAAGTATGCTCTTATACTTTCTATTAGTGATCTACCCGTGGACTGACAGGTCACCTACAGAATTTTAAAAACACTGAAATCCCAAGAATTCTGCTTCAGTTGGAGTGGAAAGGGTCCCAAGAAGGGTTTTTAATCAAGGCTCCCCAGGTGAATTTAATGGGCAGATAAAACATTGGCAACCACTATTCTGTGACATGGAGATCTGGTGGTGCAGTGGTTAAAGGGTTCAAGGGCCAGCACAAAGATAGGGTAGGGGTCGGGGTTCGACCCACGACCACTGTTCTGTGGGAGAAAGGCCATGCTTTCTACTCCCATAAGCAGCTCGGCCTTGGAAACGCAAGGAGCAGGTCTTCCCTGTCCTCTAGCGTCGCTATGAGTCGGCATCTACTGCACGCAGGCAGTGAGCCACGCCCCAGCAGGGAGATGAAGCAATCTGCTTCTAGCAAGGTTGCAGCCTTGGAAACCGACGAGGCAGTTCTAATCTGACCTGGAGGGTCACGGTGAGGATCTATCACCGCGCAGGCAGTGATTGGGTTATGCTGCAATAATGAGGTCTTGGCGATTCCCTGGTAGAAACCTTACTTTCAATGTGGAGGCTAGAAGTTCAAATCCCAACCCATGTACCACGTGCACAGCCATTTTCGCGTGGAGGTTTCTGTATGAGTTTCGTGCTGAGCAGGAATCCGTGGAGCTTCCTGACGCTGATAGGCTAGGAAGAAAGGCCTGTGAATTCACTTCCGAACATCAGCCAGAGAAGACACTACAGATGACCATGGTCTGACCCCCAATAAGCACTGGCAATGGCACCGGACTGGAAGCATTTTCTTTCATTTCATCTTAGGGCCAGTGCCAACTTCATGACAGCTGACAACAGTATCTCTGAAGTAGTCACTCTTCCGAGAAGCCACTTACTTTCAGTATCATCCTTTGGCACCCTCACTGCTGCCAGGCCTTCCTGACTAATCACACTCATCTTTAAAAAAAAACATTTGGAAAATTTTCCCAATTGTCACTTGCCCAGTCCAGTTAAACATTTTTCTGAAACTTCACAGCATTTGATGCATCCTGGGCTGAAAATACGTATGTCTATTTGGTCTCTAAGGAGCCTTAGTGGTGTAGTAGGTTGCATGTTGGTCTCTTAAATGCAAATTCAATAGTTAGAAACCACTAGCCATTATTTGCAGGAGAACAATGAGGTTTCTACTCCCATAAATATTTGCGGTTGCAAAAAACAGCACTGTTCTGCTCAATTCTAAGGGTGACCAAGAGTTGGAATCAACCTATGGCAGTAATCAGTACTTTGCCTCTAGAATATAAGCATATAATAGGGAAGCAAATGAAACATATTTGTCATGATCTGCCCAGTCCAGGGTACATAAAGGTAGCCTCCATTTTACAGTTTGAAGAGCTAAGTAGATGTTTGAGCCATGATGTAAACATGGTTTAAAGCCTCATCTGTTTGATAACACTTTTAGTCACTATGCTGACTACCTTTAAAAAGAGAAAGGTGTAGATATTTAACCCAACTTTGCTATTTTAGTTGCATCAGGATCTTTTTACCAGGCACTGTATAGGTTCTTTAAAGAGCCCTCATTACACATTACCAACGGGTCAGCAATTTGAATATACCAGCCACTGCCTGGGGAAAGATGAAATTCTCTACCCCTGTGAAGATTTACAGTTGCTGGCATCCACAGAAGCAATTCTACTTTGTCTTAAAGAAATGCCAGTAGTCATAATTAACTCGATGGCAGGGTACATGTGTTAGGCAGGGTTCTCTAGAGAAATGAACCCAGAGCACATATGATTATATACATATAAATGTATATCTTTATACACACACATGCACACAGGTAGAAGGAATATAACAGCTAATTAGTCCATACAGCAATACAGAGGGCTCAGTTCAATTCACTTTCATGGAACAGTTAATATACTGGAAGTCATTCAACTCACATGGGCTTCCAGGTCCAAGGTCAAGGAAGCAGACAGCAGAATCCTCTCTGGGGCAAGGCAAGCAGAGTCTGCCCACAGGCAGCAAGCAGCAGAGTGGGTCACCAACAGTCAGTAACTCAGGAACTTAGTGAAGCAGGCCCAGATGGGATATCAAACGCAAACAATCCAAGACAAGGGAATCCACCAGCCTCAAGCTGAAGCGATGTATGTACTAGCAGCATGGCACCGCAGGTCTCAAAGAAGCCTCAACCTCTAGAGACACCGATTGGCCTGGCTCACAGGTAGTGTAGCTCACAGGTTGAGGCAGAGAACTAGCTCCAGGAGCAGCATACATGCTCCAATGTGCTCTGATCACCAGAGAGCAAGAGAGAAGGGGGCAGGCTTTGCAGAGCCCTTTATCTCTTTGTCCTCCAATCAAGCTGCAACTTGATTAATCCCACATGTTCCTATTGGCCAGGTTGGCACAATAAACCTATTTATCGCAGTACGCATTAGTTCTTTAAGGAGTCCTATTTACTCAGGGAGCTAAGCTTGGACTGCTAGCCTCAAGATGGGTGGTTCACCAAAAGATAAAGGAGGCTGTCCCCTCCCACAATGTTTCCTAGTCTTAACACTGAAGAGTAGATTCAACTCTATAGAGGCACTATAGAGTCAACTGAGCTCTAAACTGTTTTAGCTATTTGAATGCTTTATATAATTTAACCGATGGAACAGCCCTAAATTATCATTATTCCCAATTAATTGATAAGGACAGCAAGTCTCAGAAAGAAGCAACATTATTCAGGCAAGGCCACATTGTAAGAAAATTGCAAATGCCTGTTGGTCTCCCCATTCAGAGTCATGATAGATGAGGAAACCGAAGAGAAAGGGTTGGTTAGAGGTGAGGCTGGTAAGAGAGAAGGGGCTTCCGACAGTGTGGATACATTAATAACTTCCTGGACTTATTTTGATATGATGAGAACAAAGTATCTTAAAAACCACTTTCTTAGTCTCTGGTTCCCAAAGCCTTAGTATTTGTTCTCAGAAGATCCCTGGGACACAAAGGTAAAATGACTTCTTTTTCAAGGAGATTAGAGCTGTTTTGAGCAACCAGGGATATCTGAAATGTAACCAAATAGTTGTGCCCTTGTAATGCCCTTCTCTAGGTAATTAACACAAAATAGTAAAGCCCAGGGTTCTTAATCCAATTTTTCTTCCTTTTATTTTATTTTTTCAATAGATGGATATTTTAAAATGAGATCCAGGGAAGATAGGCTTGGCAAATATCACTTAGCAGAATGGTGACTAGCGCCCTGTTCTTCTCCCCACCCCCCACCCAGTGTTCTTTATCCACTATTTGACTCCATAATTAAAGGAGTTATTGTTAAACAGGATGAATATTTAAAATCTACTTGGAGTTTCGTAGCTGTAAAGAACTCTAAATGCCAAGCACAAGGTATGTTATTGCCTATGGCTGCCACATAACAAGGCCATTTTCTCTGTGGGATCGTGGTAATGGGGAGAAGTAGGAGCAAGCAGGGGAAAGGTGCAGATTCCTTTCCTTCACTAATGTGAACAGATGGCTTCAAATGGGACATGGGTACCGGCTGCACAAACAATGGCAACTGCTCTCTCCCTGCTGAGGACAGACAATATCCTTTAAGAAGGAGTAGCGGAGGCACCTGTACCGTCAGTGGCTGAGCCCTCAATGAAGAGAAGCGAGGCCTCCCGAGATTGGTCGTAGTTGTGGGGAGGACATCAGATTGAGATTCCATTGACCTCAGGGGCTTCTGAGGACTACAACTTGAGGACACCGATACAATCTCTGGGTACTCACTTTATCCACGTACTACAGAGGAATGATGACAATGGACAATTATTTTTTCTTTGAAATGTTATGGTATTTTATCATGTTTTATTTATTTTTTTAATACTCCTTTAATTCTTTTTTTTATCATTTTATTAGGGTTTCATACAACTCTTATCACAATCCATACATACACCAATTCTGTAAAGCACATTTGTACATTCATTGCCCTCATCATTCTCAAACCATTGTC